>NW_025813640.1:0-66630 GCF_910589235.1 Vespa crabro
TATCGTTTTTTATCAATAATATCGTTATTATCGTTATTATTGTTAGTATTAATTTCGTTATTATGGTTATTATCGTTAGTATCGTTAATAATATTTTTACTATTTTCATTTTTACCGTTTTTTTATTATCGTTATTATCTTTATTATTGTTATTATTATTACCTTTTTTATCGTTATTGTTATTAATATACTTATTGTCAATATAGGTGTTATCGTTATTACTGTTATTATTGTTATTATTCTTATCCTCATTATCGTTGTTATAGTTATTACTAGTATTAACGTTATTATTGTTTATTATCGATTTATTGTTATTATCATTATTATTGTTATCGATATTATCGTCATTATTTTCGTTATTATCGTTATTATCGTTAATAGCTTTATTATTAATATTATTATCATTATCGTTGATAACGTTATAATCGCAAATATCTTATTATATATTATAATAAGATTTATATTATAATATTATTATAGCAATTATAGTCATTATCTTTATTATTGTAATTATTATCATTGTTATTATAGTAATTATTGTTATAATTTTTACTATTATTATCGTTATAATCGTTATTATCGTTATTACTGTTATATTATTATCTCTATATTATTATCTTTATTACGATATTATCGTTATTATCGATATTAATGATATTTTAATTATCGTTATAATTATTATTATCGTTATTATTGATTATATTATTCTTATTAATGTCTTTATTATTGTTATTATTGTTATTATTGTTATAATTATTTTCGTTAGTATCCCTATGTTCTTAATTATTGTTATTATTATAACTATTATTATCGCTATTTTTGTTATTATTGTTGACAATTTTATCAGTACTATAGTTATAAACTTGTTATCGTTTATCGTTATTATCGTTATTATCGTCATTATCGACATTTTTGTAAATATAATTATTGTTATTTCCGTTATTATTATTATTATTATTATCATTATTATCGATATTATCGTTATTATTCTTATCTTATTATCGTTATTATCGTTATTATCTTTATTATTGTTCTTATTATTATTATTATTAACCTTATTTTCAGTTTTATCGTTATTATCGTTATTATTTTACTTATTATAATCGATATTATAATTATTATCAATATTATAATTATTATTATTCTCGATATTGTCATTATTATCGAAATTATAATTATAATTATTATTATTATTATTATATTTATTAACGTTATTATCGTTATGATCGATAGTATCGTCATTGTCGTTATAAATTTTATTATTATTATCGTTTTTATTTTTATTATTATTAATATTATTTACGTTATAATTATTATTATCGATATTTTCGTTATAATTGTTATTATTATTACCTTTACTACCGTTATTATCGTTATTATTGTTATAATTATTACATTATTATCGTTATTATCGAAATTATCTTTATTATTTTTATTATTTTTATATTATTATAGTTGTTATCATTTCTATCACTATTATCGTTTGTATTGTTACTATTATTATCTTTATTATCGTTATTATCGTTATTAATATTAATATTATAATCGTCATTATCTTTATTATTATTTTCGTTATTATCGTTATTATCGTTATTAATGTTATTATTATTATAATTGTTTTTGTTGTTATTATCGTTATTATCGTTATTATCGTTACTTTGTTATTATTCTAATAATTATTATCGATATTATTGTTTATATTATTATCACTACTATCGTTATTATCGTTATTATTGTTATTAATTTTGATATTTTTAACACTAATATCATTATTATCTCAATTATCTTTATTATTGTTAATATAATTGTTTCTACAATCGTCAATATCGTTATTATTGGTTTTATTATTATCGGTATTATCGTTATTTTGTTATTGTTATTATAATTATTATCGTTATTATCATTATTATCCTTATCATCGTTACAATTGTTTTTATTATTATCGTTATTATTGTTAATATCGTTATTATCGTAATTATTATTATTATTATGGTAATTATAGTTATTAATGTTAGTAGTATTATTGTTATTATCGTTATTATAAACATTATTAAACTTACTATCGTTATTGTCGTTATTATAGTTATAATTGTTATTATTATAATCTTAATTATCGTTATTATAGTTATAGTAAATATAATTTTTATCTCTATTATCATTATTATCGTAACTATCGTTATTATTGTAACCATAATTACCGTTACTATCGTTAATATAGTTATTATCGTTAATACTATTTTTACTATTACCGTTATTATCGTAATTATCGTTATTATTGTTGTTATTATTATTAATATTTTTATTATTATTATTGTTCTTATCGTAAATAACATTATTATTGTTGTTATTATTACTATTAATATCGTTATTAACATTATTATAGTTATTATTATAATCGATATTAACATTATTAACGTTATTATGGTGATTATAGTTATCGGTTTTATTATTACAGCTATTATATTTGATTTATCGTTATTATCATTATTACCGTTATTATAGTTATTAGTGTTATTATTACTACTACTATTATCGTTATTATCGTCATTATTGTTATTATCGTTATTATCGTTGTTATTATTATAATTATTCTAGTTATTATCATTATTATCTTTATTATCGTTATTATTGTTAATATTCTCGTTAATATAGTTAATATCGATATTTTCGAATTTATAATTATTATTATTATCGTTATTATGGCAGTTATTGTTATTATTTTCGTTACTATCGTTAATATCGTTATTTTTGTTATAATTGTTGTCATTATTATCGTTATTATCGTTAATATTGTTATTATTGTTATTATTAATATCGTTATTTTCGTTATTATAAATATTGTTATCTTTTCTATCGATATTGTTGATGTTATCGTTATTATTCTTATTATTATCATCGTATTTATTGTTATTATCGTTATTATTGTTATTATTACTAACGATATTATCGTCATTTCTGTTAACGTTATTGTAATGTTTATCGCTATTTTAATTATTATCGTAATTACCGTTATTATTGATATCTTTGTTATCATTAATATTGTTGATATCTTTATTATTGTTATTATTATAGTCAATATTATCGATATTAACTTTAATATTTATTTATTTATTATCGTTAGTATGATTATTATAGTTATTAGTGTAATTATTACTACTTTTATTATCGTTATTTTCGTTATTATCGTTTCTATTATAATTATTATTGTTGTTGTTATCGTTATTACCGTTATTTTCGTTATTATCGTTATTATTGTTATGGTTGTTATTATTGCTACTATTGTCGTTATTATTGTTATTGTCATTGCTATCGTTATTATTCTTATTATTATTATAGTTATTATCGTTATCATTGTTATAATTGTTATTATTATAATCGTCATTTTCGTAATTATTGTCAGTAATAATATTATTATCATCATCATTATTATTATTATTATCGTTATTACCGTTATTCTGGTTATTATTTTTATTACCATTATCGTTATTATCGTTATTATTATAATCATTATTGTCGTAATTATCGTTAATGTTGTGAATATTATTATTATTATTATCATTATTATCGTTATTATTCTTATTCTTATTGTTGTTATTGTCGTTATTTTTGTTATTATTATTCCTATTATTGTCGTTATTATCGTTATTATTGCTTTAATTATTATCGTATTATCCTTGAATGTTCGGGTTATTATTTTTATTATTATAATTATTATTATCGTTATTATCGTTATTATTGTTAATAATATTATCGATATTATTGTCATAAACGTTATAATTTTTATCGTTATTATCTTTATTATCGTCATTATCGATATTACTGTAATTATAATTATTGTTATTTTCGTTATTAATGTTATTATTATTATCATTATTTTCGCCATTATCATTATAATCGTTATTATCGTTATTATCATTATAATCTTTACTACTGATCTTATTATTATTATTACTATCGTTATTTTTGGTATTATCTTTATTATTGCTATTAATGTTATTATTACGTTTATTACTACAGTTATTATAATTTATATCATTATTATTGATATTATACTCTTTATTATTATCGTTATTACCGTTATTATCTTTATTATATTTATCGTTGTTATCGTTATTATCGGTATCATCGTTATTATTATTATTAATACCGTCATTACCTTTATTATTATTATCGTTATTATCGATATTATTATTAATATCGTTGTTTTCGTTATTATTGTTATTATCTTTACATAATTATTATCATTATTATCGGTTTTATCGTTAATATTGCTATTATTATTTTAGTTATTAACGTAATTAACATTATTATTTTTATTACTATTATCGATATTAGCATTATAATCATTATTATTATAATAGTTTAAATCGTTTTTGTCGTTATTATATATATTACTGTTATTATTGTTACTATTATTATCGATTTTATTGTTATTATAGTTATTATTCTCAATATTATTATTATTACTACTATTATTATCGTTATTATCCGTATTATAGTTGTAATAGTTATTATTGCTATTATTATCATCGTTATTAACGTTATTAACCTTACTATAGTTATTATTATTATAATTATTATCGTTATTATCGTTATCAAGATTATTATCGTTATTATCTTTATTATCGTTATCTTCGTTGCTATTGTTATTATTATTATTACTATTATTATCGTTATTAACTATTGTCTCCATATTAACTATTGTTATTATTATAATCGTGATTATCGTTATTTTCGTTATTATTATTATTATTTTCGTCATTATCGTAATAATTATTACCATTATTTTCGATATTATTATTATTATTATTATTATTATTACTATCATAATTATTTCGTTATTATCTTTATTATGGATATTATTATTATAATCCTTATTATCTTTACTATTGGTATCATTATTATCGTCAATATATTTATTAACGTTATTAGTGTTATTATTGTTATTATTATTAATATTATTATGGTTATTATGATCTATATCGTTATTATTATTATGATTATTATTATTATTATCGTTAATATTCTTATTATCAATATTATTATTATTATTATTGTCGCCATTATCGTTTTTATTGTTATTGTTATTATCGTTATTATCATTATTATCGTTATTTGCGTTATTATAATTATTAATATTATCGATGTCATAGTTATTATTATTATTATTGTTATCGATATTATGGTTAATATTGTGATTATTATTATCAAGACTATGGTTATTATTTTTATTAATGTCATTATCGTTAATATCGTTATTATCCTTATTATTTTTTCTACTATTATTATTATTATCGTTATTATCCTTCTTATTGCTATTATTATAATCGTTATTATCTTAATTAACGTTATTAATTATATTATTATTTTCGTTCTTATAGTTATTATCGTTATAATCGTTTTTATTATTTTTATTATTATCGTTATTACCATTTATATTGTTACAATCGATATTATTATTATTATTATCATCATTATCGTTATTAATTTTAAAGTTAATATCGATATTTTTCTTCATATTATTTTAATTATTATCATTATTATTATTAATATTGTTGTTATTATTATTGATTTTGTCGTTATTATTATTGTCATTATTATCGTTATTTTCGTTAATATGGATATTATCGTTATTATTATTATTATTATCGTCATTATCATTATTAGCGTTATTAATTTTATCATTATTATAATAATTATCGTCACTATTATTATTATTGTCATTAATACTATTAATATTATCGATATTATCGTTATTATCGTTATTATTCATCATATTTTATCGATAACATCGTTCTTATCGCTATTATTGTAATCCTTTTTATCGCTATTACCTTTGTTATCGTTATTACTATTATCGTTATTCTCGTGATTATTGTTATTATTATTATTATTATCTTTATTATCATTTTTTATCGTCATTATTGTTATTATTATTATTATTATCGTTATTATATTTTTATTGTTATGTTGATTAACATTATTATAAGTATTTTCGTCAGTAACGTTATTCGCGTTAAAATCGTTATTATGGTTATTACTGTTAATATTACTGATTTTATTATATTTATTATCGTTATTATCGTCATTATCCTTATAATCAATATTATATTTATAATCATTATTATCGTTATTATTATTATTAACTTTACAATTATTATTATTATTATCAAGATTATCGTTATTATCGAGTTTATCGTAAAAATTATTATAAATATTATAGTTATTATCATTGTTATTGATATTATTGTTCTAATTATTATTGTTATTAACGTTAATATCGTTATTATTACTATTATTATTATCGTTATTTTTGTTATAATTATTATCGTCATTACCGTTAAAATTGTTATTATCTTTATTATCGCTTTTATCGTTATTATTGTTATTGTAATCGTTATTATCGTTATAGCAGTTAATATAATTATTATTGTTATTATTATTAATATAATTATCGATATATTCTTTATTATCATTAATATCATTATTATCGATATTATCATTAATATGTTTATCGTTATTATCTTTATTATATTTATAATTATTATCGTTTTTATAGTCGTTATCTTTATTATTGTAATTATCATTATCGCTATTATCGTAATTATTGTAATTTCTCTTATTATTATTATCGCTAGAACCATTGTTATTGTTATTATCGATATTAGTATTATAATTATTGATATATTCGTCAATGTTGTCATTATTATTATCGATATTATCGTTATTATTGTTATTATTACTAATATTTTTATCGTTATTATCGTCATTATCGTTATAATTATTATCGTTATTATCGTTATTATCGAATTTATCTTTATTTTTAATATTAATATTGTCGTTTTTATCGTTCATAATATTATCGTTATTATCTTTATTATCGTTATTATTGTTATTATTACTAATATTTTTATCGTTATTATCGTTATTAACGTTATTTTCGATATTATTATTATCGTTATTATCGCTATTAACGTTATTATCGTTATTATCATAATTATCGTTATTATCGTTATTATTATTATTATTAGCGTCATAATCGTTATTATGGTTATTATTTATATTACCATTGTTATTATTACTATCGTTATTATCTTTATTATCGTTATTATCGTTATAATTGATAGTTTTATTATTATTTTTATTATCGATATTATCGTTAATATTGTTATTATTATTATCGTCATTATCGTTAGAATTATTATCATATTGTCGTTATTATCGTTAAAATTGTTATTACTATTATTATTATTTTTATCGATATTATCGTTATTATCGTTATTATTATTATTAAAATTATAACTAATATTATCGGTTTTATCGTTTTCAATGCTATTTTTATATTAGTTATTAACGTAATTATCCTTATTAATTTTATTATTATTATCGTTTTTATTATAATTATTTTTATAATCGTTATTGTGATTTCTATTACAATCATCAGTTCCATTATTATTGTTACTATCGATATTTTTATTATTATTATTATCGTTATTATCGTAGTTATGATTGTCGCTATTATCGTTATGATCTTTATAATTGTCATAATTATTACTATAAATATCTATTATATCGTAAATATTGCTAGTATTATTATCTATATTATCGTTATTATCTAAATTTTTATTATCGTTAAAACCTTTTTTATCGATATTATCGTTATTATTGTAATTATTGTTAATATTATTATCGTTCTTGTCATTAAAATCGTTGTTATCGTTATTATTGTTATTATTATTATCGTTAGAATCTTCAATATCGTCATTATCATTATTATTAATATTATTATTCTTGTTATTACCGTTATTATCGTTATTATCTTTATTATCACTATTATCGTTATTTTCGTTTTTATTGTTATGATTATTATCGTTGTTATCATTTTTATTGTTATTATAATTATTATTATCGTTGATATCGTCATTATAATTGTTATTATCGTTATTATAATTTTTACCATTATTATTTTTATTATTATAATTATTTTTATTATTATCGTAATTATCGCTATTTTCATAATTATCGTTTTTAATGTTATTATAATTATCGTTATATTCGTTATTATTATTATTATCGTCATTATTCTTATTATTATTATCGTTATTATAGCCATTATCGTTATTATTATTATTATTATTATTATTATTATTATTATTATTATTATTATTATTATTGTTACGTCTCACATGCTATGTAGTTTAAAAGAGCTAACTCCAAAGAAAGTATACTATTCCGCACCTTGCGGGTGATTTATGCCCTTTTCCGCCCTTACCTGCCTGGGCAGTTCAATTGGCTCGGGATTAGCACCGAACAGAGTGTCGAAACGATATTTCAAATGCTCATTTACCTCTTGGGAAGACAATCCAAGCTAATGGTGGAGCCTTATTTCCAGATATTTGGGGGTCCTAGGATCCAAAATCGGAAGGTCCAGTGGGGTCACCCACCTGCTAGATAGCTGCAGGGGAATTGGGCAGTATGAGGGAAAATTTTCTTTTTCTTTTTCAATTAATTCCATACCCAATGTATCGTTATAAATATCGGTTTCGTGGTAAAGTTCCTTTAACAGACGACGCAGTTGTTAGTTTCTACCACCGCGACGTACCTTCGGGATTAGGAGGGCAAGTATTTGGAAGAGGTGTTTGATTGGAGGTAGGAGAGAAAGAGAACAGTGTCGTCCGTGCGGAGCGTCCTCACCGAAATGACAATTTTATAGGAGGATACTCGTGCGGTTCGTCCTCACCGAGCAATAAGGATGGATGAATGTTTGGATATAAAGAAATCACGCACTGGTTAACAATAACAATTTTAATGATGTATTAAATGTTTCACTAAAGTACACTTAATAATTACACCTTTAGATGATGTTCCGCACGCGAGTGCGGTTATTTTATTATTATAAAATTTAATTTTAATTTCAATTGAAGGGTTCTAACTTATTTAATTGACGAAGTTAAACTGTAGCGTAAAATTCTAAGTTGGATAATGACTGCTTAAGGCTCAAGTCTAGGAGCTTGCGACTTGTTGAGTAAGGCTGCGAACGATGACTAACGACTCTCTTTGTTCCTCCTAGGGCGAGTCCGGTTGACGTCACTGTGCCTGTGCGCCGCTCGCGCGTGCCGTCTAAGTGCGGTGGTGGTGGGGCACGTCGCCCGCGCTTCCGCCTTAGTGCGGTAGTGGTGGGGCAAAACACTGCGAGCGTTCCTTTATTACTTCTTCCAAGTATTGCGTTCGCTCGGTGCTTATCACCGGATGTAATTCTCGGAACTCTTAGCCCCTGGAGCGTTGTTATTAGCAGGTTTGGTTCCGAAAATGATCTTGATATCGTTGCTCTTAATACTTGGAACGCAGGATGTTAAAATCCACATCACCGGATGTCGTCTCGCCAAAATAGATAATTATGTCTCACAATTATTTATTACATTTATTTAAAGAAATTTCTCGCAGTAGTTTCCCATGGTTGTTGAACATTAATTCAATAGGGTAATTGTTTATTTTATTACAGGGTTGCATGTATATGTGTATATTTTGTTAACAAAGGTCCCGATTTGTTAGCTAATTATTATTATTGTTTAAAGTGTCTTTATGTATTATTAATAATAAGGTGCTAGTAGTAACAGGTGTTGATAAGGTAACTTAGCTAATATTGCTAGTGGTATAATTATCGATATTTTGAATATTTAGCCTACGAATGAGCGATATACATTTTAAAGGTTGATCCCCTTTACTTAAGCTAGCGAATGTATTAATCTCTCATTTATACTATAGTTTACATTTTATTCCCTTTTTTTTATAATTATTTACATACGTCTCTTGTCACGGGATGTAACAATTATCGTTAATATTATTGTCGTTATTATCATTATTATCGTTTTTATTGTTATAATTATTATTGTTATTATCCTTATAATTGTTATTATTATTTTAATTATTATCGTTATTATTATCATTGTTATTATCGTTATTATCGTTAATATTGTTACTATTATTATTATCACTATCGCTATAATCGTTATTAATAATTATTATTATTATTACAATTATCGTTATGATCGTTAATATTATTAATATTATTATTTTCGTTATTATCGTAATTATCGTTAATATTGTTCTTATTGTTATTATTGTTATTACTAATATTATTATTATCGTCATTATCGTTATTATCGCTATTAATGTTATTATTATTACAGCTATTATCGTTATTATCGGTAATTTTATTATTGTTATTACCGTTATTATCGTTATTATTGTTATTATTATTATTATTATTATTATCGATATTATCGTTAGTAGTGTTATTATTACTGCATTGATTGTCGTTATTATCGTAATTATCGTTATTATTAATATTATGTTTTTTAATTATCGTAATTAACGTTATTAATTTTATTATTATTATCGTTATAATCGTTACTGTTCATAATATTATTATAGTTATTAGCATTATTAATGATTTCATCGATATTAATGTAATTGTTTTTATAGTTACAACCCTTATTATAGTTACTAGCCTTATTATAGATATTATCGTTATTAGACATATTATAATCATTATTATCGATATTATCGTTGTTATCTTTATTATTGTTATTATTATTATCGTTATTATCGTTAAATATGTTTTTATTGTTATGTTTATTATCGTAATTGTTATGATTATCATTATTATCGTTATTGTAGTTATTTCTTTTCTTATAGTTGTCGTTATCATCGTTTTTAACGTTATTATTACTATTATTATGGTTATTTTCGTTATTACCGTTATAATTCTTATTATTATTACAATTATCGATATTATCCTAAAATTGTTATTATTATTATCGATATTATTGTTATTAACGTTATTATTATTATCGTTAATATCGTTATTATTGTTAATGTTGTTATGATTGTTTTTATTATTACTATTATTATCGTTATTATCGTTATTATTGTTATTACTGTTATTATTCTTATCATTATTACTAGAATAATCGTTATTATCGTGATTATCTTTATTATGGTTATTTGTGTTATTATTACTACTATTATTTTATTTATTATCGTTATTATCGTTATTATTACTATTATTATTATTATAATTATTATTATTATCGTTATTGTCGTTGTTATCGTTAATATCATTATTAATATCGTTATTATCGTTTTTATCGTTATTAACATTATCGTTAGAATCGATACTATTATTATTATTATTATTTTATTTTTATTATTATTATTGTTATTGTTATTATCGTTTTTATCAATAATATCGTTATTATCGTTATTATTGTTAGTATTAATTTCGTTATTATGGTTATTATCGTTAGTATCGTTAATAATATTTTTACTATTTTCATTTTTACCGTTTTTTTATTATCGTTATTATCTTTATTATTGTTATTATTATTACCTTTTTTATCGTTATTGTTATTAATATACTTATTGTCAATATAGGTGTTATCGTTATTACTGTTATTATTGTTATTATTCTTATCCTCATTATCGTTGTTATAGTTATTACTAGTATTAACGTTATTATTGTTATTATCGATTTATTGTTATTATCATTATTATTGTTATCGATATTATCGTCATTATTTTCGTTATTATCGTTATTATCGTTAATAGCTTTATTATTAATATTATTATCATTATCGTTGATAACGTTATAATCGCAAATATCTTATTATATATTATAATAAGATTTATATTATAATATTATTATAGCAATTATAGTCATTATCTTTATTATTGTAATTATTATCATTGTTATTATAGTAATTATTGTTATAATTTTTACTATTATTATCGTTATAATCGTTATTATCGTTATTACTGTTATATTATTATCTCTATATTATTATCTTTATTACGATATTATCGTTATTATCGATATTAATGATATTTTAATTATCGTTATAATTATTATTATCGTTATTATTGATTATATTATTCTTATTAATGTCTTTATTATTGTTATTATTGTTATTATTGTTATAATTATTTTCGTTAGTATCCCTATGTTCTTAATTATTGTTATTATTATAACTATTATTATCGCTATTTTTGTTATTATTGTTGACAATTTTATCAGTACTATAGTTATAAACTTGTTATCGTTATCGTTATTATCGTTATTATCGTCATTATCGACATTTTTGTAAATATAATTATTGTTATTTCCGTTATTATTATTATTATTATTATCATTATTATCGATATTATCGTTATTATTCTTATCTTATTATCGTTATTATCGTTATTATCTTTATTATTGTTCTTATTATTATTATTATTAACCTTATTTTCAGTTTTATCGTTATTATCGTTATTATTTTACTTATTATAATCGATATTATAATTATTATCAATATTATAATTATTATTATTCTCGATATTGTCATTATTATCGAAATTATAATTATTATTATTATTATTATTATTATATTTATTAACGTTATTATCGTTATGATCGATAGTATCGTCATTGTCGTTATAAATTTTATTATTATTATCGTTTTTATTTTTATTATTATTAATATTATTTACGTTATAATTATTATTATCGATATTTTCGTTATAATTGTTATTATTATTACCTTTACTACCGTTATTATCGTTATTATTGTTATAATTATTACATTATTATCGTTATTATCGAAATTATCTTTATTATTTTTATTATTTTTATATTATTATAGTTGTTATCATTACTATCACTATTATCGTTTGTATTGTTACTATTATTATCTTTATTATCGTTATTATCGTTATTAATATTAATATTATAATCGTCATTATCTTTATTATTATTTTCGTTATTATCGTTATTATCGTTATTAATGTTATTATTATTATAATTGTTTTTGTTGTTATTATCGTTATTATCGTTATTATCGTTACTTTGTTTTTATTCTAATAATTATTATCGATATTATTGTTTATATTATTATCACTACTATCGTTATTATCGTTATTATTGTTATTAATTTTGATATTTTTAACACTAATATCATTATTATCTCAATTATCTTTATTATTGTTAATATAATTGTTTCTACAATCGTCAATATCGTTATTATTGGTTTTATTATTATCGGTATTATCGTTATTTTGTTATTGTTATTATAATTATTATCGTTATTATCATTATTATCCTTATCATCGTTACAATTGTTTTTATTATTATCGTTATTATTGTTAATATCGTTATTATCGTAATTATTATTATTATTATGGTAATTATAGTTATTAATGTTAGTAGTATTATTGTTATTATCTTTATTATAAACATTATTAAACTTACTATCGTTATTGTCGTTATTATAGTTATAATTGTTATTATTATAATCTTAATTATCGTTATTATAGTTATAGTAAATATAATTTTTATCTCTATTATCATTATTATCGTAACTATCGTTATTATTGTAACCATAATTACCGTTACTATCGTTAATATAGTTATTATCGTTAATACTATTTTTACTATTACCGTTATTATCGTAATTATCGTTATTATTGTTGTTATTATTATTAATATTTTTATTATTATTATTGTTCTTATCGTAAATAACATTATTATTGTTGTTATTATTACTATTAATATCGTTATTAACATTATTATAGTTATTATTATAATCGATATTAACATTATTAACGTTATTATGGTGATTATAGTTATCGGTTTTATTATTACAGCTATTATATTTGATTTATCGTTATTATCATTATTACCGTTATTATAGTTATTAGTGTTATTATTACTACTACTATTATCGTTATTATCGTCATTATTGTTATTATCGTTATTATCGTTGTTATTATTATAATTATTCTAGTTATTATCATTATTATCTTTATTATCGTTATTATTGTTAATATTCTCGTTAATATAGTTAATATCGATATTTTCGAATTTATAATTATTATTATTATCGTTATTATGGCAGTTATTGTTATTATTTTCGTTACTATCGTTAATATCGTTATTTTTGTTATAATTGTTGTCATTATTATCGTTATTATCGTTAATATTGTTATTATTGTTAATATTAATATCGTTATTTTCGTTATTATAAATATTGTTATCTTTTCTATCGATATTGTTGATGTTATCGTTATTATTCTTATTATTATCATCGTATTTATTGTTATTATCGTTATTATTGTTATTATTACTAACGATATTATCGTCATTTCTGTTAACGTTATTGTAATGTTTATCGCTATTTTAATTATTATCGTAATTACCGTTATTATTGATATCTTTGTTATCATTAATATTGTTGATATCTTTATTATTGTTATTATTATAGTCAATATTATCGATATTAACTTTAATATTTATTTATTTATTATCGTTAGTATGATTATTATAGTTATTAGTGTAATTATTACTACTTTTATTATCGTTATTTTCGTTATTATCGTTATTATGGTTATTAGTGTCATTATTACTACTATTAACATCGTTATTTTCGTTATTATCGTTTCTATTATAATTATTATTGTTGTTGTTATCGTTATTACCGTTATTTTCGTTATTATCGTTATTATTGTTATGGTTGTTATTATTGCTACTATTGTCGTTATTATTGTTATTGTCATTGCTATCGTTATTATTCTTATTATTATTATAGTTATTATCGTTATCATTGTTATAATTGTTATTATTATAATCGTCATTTTCGTAATTATTGTCAGTAATAATATTATTATCATCATCATTATTATTATTATTATCGTTATTACCGTTATTCTGGTTATTATTTTTATTACCATTATCGTTATTATCGTTATTATTATAATCATTATTGTCGTAATTATCGTTAATGTTGTGAATATTATTATTATTATTATCATTATTATCGTTATTATTCTTATTCTTATTGTTGTTATTGTCGTTATTTTTGTTATTATTATTCCTATTATTGTCGTTATTATCGTTATTATTGCTTTAATTATTATCGTATTATCCTTATGTTCGTTATTATTTTTATTATTATAATTATTATTATCGTTATTATCGTTATTATTGTTAATAATATTATCGATATTATTGTCATAAACGTTATAATTTTTATCGTTATTATCTTTATTATCGTCATTATCGATATTACTGTAATTATAATTATTGTTATTTTCGTTATTAATGTTATTATTATTATCATTATTTTCGCCATTATCATTATAATCGTTATTATCGTTATTATCATTATAATCTTTACTACTGATCTTATTATTATTATTACTATCGTTATTTTTGGTATTATCTTTATTATTGCTATTAATGTTATTATTACGTTTATTACTACAGTTATTATAATTTATATCATTATTATTGATATTATACTCTTTATTATTATCGTTATTACCGTTATTATCTTTATTATATTTATCGTTGTTATCGTTATTATCGGTATCATCGTTATTATTATTATTAATACCGTCATTACCTTTATTATTATTATCGTTATTATCGATATTATTATTAATATCGTTGTTTTCGTTATTATTGTTATTATCTTTACATAATTATTATCATTATTATCGGTTTTATCGTTAATATTGCTATTATTATTTTAGTTATTAACGTAATTAACATTATTATTTTTATTACTATTATCGATATTAGCATTATAATCATTATTATTATAATAGTTTAAATCGTTTTTGTCGTTATTATATATATTACTGTTATTATTGTTACTATTATTATCGATTTTATTGTTATTATAGTTATTATTCTCAATATTATTATTATTACTACTATTATTATCGTTATTATCCGTATTATAGTTGTAATAGTTATTATTGCTATTATTATCATCGTTATTAACGTTATTAACCTTACTATAGTTATTATTATTATAATTATTATCGTTATTATCGTTATCAAGATTATTATCGTTATTATCTTTATTATCGTTATCTTCGTTGCTATTGTTATTATTATTATTACTATTATTATCGTTATTAACTATTGTCTCCATATTAACTATTGTTATTATTATAATCGTGATTATCGTTATTTTCGTTATTATTATTATTATTTTCGTCATTATCGTAATAATTATTACCATTATTTTCGATATTATTATTATTATTATTATTATTATTACTATCATAATTATTTCGTTATTATCTTTATTATGGTTATTATTATTATTACCGTTATTATCGTTACTATCGTTATTAACGTTATTATTATTATTATTTTTTCGTTATTATCGTTATTTTCGTTATTATTATTATCGCTAGTATCGTAATTTTCGTAATCATCGTTATTATTATTATTATTCTAAACGTTATTATCGTTATTATTATTATCGTTATCATCGTTATTATTGTTATTGTTAATATTATTATTATCGATATTATCGTTAATATTGTTATTATTATTATCGATATTAACGTTAATATCTTTATTATTATTAACGCTATCATCGTTATTTTCGTTATTATCGTTATTATTTTTATTGGTATTATTATAAATATCGATATTATCGTTATAATTTTATCTATCGATATTATTATTATTATGATTATCGTTATTATCGCTAATACCGATATTATCTTTTTTATTATTATTATTATGATAATGGCAATTATCGTTAATAACGTTATTATTTTTATTATTAATATTATTATTATTATTAACGTTAATATCATTATTATCTTTATTATTGTTATCATTATTATCGTTATTATGGTTTTAATAGTTATTAGTGATATTATTACTACTATTATTATCGTTATCATCGCAAATATTGTTATTATTATTATATTTATTATAGTGATTATCGTTATGACCATTATTATCGGTTTTATCCTTATTAGTGTTTATATTATTATCGTTACTATCGTTAGTAACGTTATTATTGTTATCATTATTATTATTATTATTATTATTATTGTTATTATCGTAATTATTATGATTATTTTTATCGTCAATATCCTTATTATTATTATCTTTAATATTGTAATTATTGTTATACTATTATTATCGTAAACATCGTTATTATTGCTATTATTAATATCGTTTTTAAGTATATATCGTTATTAATTTTTATCTATATTATCGCAATTATTGTTATTAGTGTTATTATTATTATCGTTATTTACGTAATTATCGTTATTATTATTATTAATATTGTAATTTTTATCACTAATATCAATATTACCGTATTTATCGTTTTTATTGTTAAAATTATTATCGTTAATATCATATTTATTGTTATTATTATATCTTCATAATCGATATTATGGTTATTATTATTATTATTATTATTGTTAATATCGTTATTATTGTCTTAATCGATAGTATTATGATTTCTATTATCGTTACTATTATTATTATCGTTATTATCCTTAATATAAATATTATTATTGTTACTATAGTTAATATCGTTATTATAGTGATTATTATTATTATTATTATTATTATTATTATTATTATTATTATTATTATTATTATCGTTATTATCATAATTAACATTATTATTGTTATTATTATTATTATTAATATCGTTATTATTTTTATTATTGTTATTATTATAATCGATATTATCCTTATTATCGTTATTATGGTTATTATAGTTATCAGTTTTATTATTACTCCTATTATTTTCGCTATTTTCGTTATTATCGTTATTATATTTATCAGTGTTATTATTACTACTACCACAATCGTTACTATCGTGATTATTGTTAATATTATTATTATTATTATTATCGTTATTATAGTTATTATCGTTATTTTCATCGTTATTATCATTATTATTGTTATTATCGTTATTATTGTAATTATTATTTTTTATTTTATTACCGTCATTATCATTATTATCGTTTTTATGTTTATTATTATTATTACTATTATCGTAATTATTTTTATTCTTATTATCGTTATTGTCGTTGATATCGGTATTATTCCTATAGTTATTATCGTTATTAGCGTTACAATTGTTATTATTGTTATTATTATGATTTTTCATTATCGTAATTATTGTTATTATTATTATATTTATCATCTTTATTATTATTATTATCGTTATTAACGTTATTATGGTTATTATTAATATCGTTATTATCGTTATTATCTGTATTATCTTTATTATTATTATTATTATTAATGTTATTTTCCTTATTATTTTTATTACTTTTTACCGTAAAACTTCCGTTTTATCCTTATTATTATAATCGTTATTGTCGTTATTATTGTTATTATCGTTATTATTATTATTATTATTTGAGTTATTATCGTTAATATTGTTAATATTATTATCGTTATTTCCGTTAAAATTACATCATTATAATTTTTATTAACGTTATTACCGTTATTATCGTTATTATCGTTAATATTGTTTTTTTTATTATCGTTATTATCGTCATTATTATTATCTTTATAATCGTTAGTATTGTTCTTATTGACATTATTGTAATTATTAATACTATAATTAACATTTTATCCGTAATTTCGTTATTATTATTATTATTGTATTTATGGTTATTATCGCTATTATTATCATAATTTTTGTTGTCATCGTTATTGTCCTTATTTTTGTAATTATTATTATTATTATTGTCGTTATTATCGTTTTTATCGTGAGTATCGTTATTATTGTTATTACGATTAACGCCATCATCAGTATTATCGTTATTAATGTTACTATTAGCACCATGTAATAGATATTATCATTATTATCCTTATTATTGTTATTATGATTACTATTATTCTCGTTATTGTTATCGTTATTATCGGTATTATCGTTATTATTGGCATAATTATTATCGTTAATTTCGTTTCTGTTGTTATTATTATTGTTATTATTTCCGAAATTATGGTTATTATCGATATTATCGTTATAAGCCTTATTATTATTATTATTATTATCGTTAGTATTGTTATTATTATTATCGTTATTTCCATTACAAATGTTATTATTGCTATTATTGTTATTATTACTATTATTATACAAGTTTTTACCGGTAATACCGTTATTATTTTTATTATTATTATCAATATAAACATTATTATCGTTATTTTCCTTTTTATCGTTATTATTGTAATTTTTGTTTTTATTACTACTATTATTATCGTTATTATCGCTATTATCGTTGTAATTATTATATTTATTACGCTATTAAAGTTATTATCGATATTATTATTATTTTTATTACCGTTATTATCGTTATTATCGTAATAATAATAATTATTATTATTGCTTTTATCGTTCTTTTTGTTATTTTCGATTTTAATATTATTATTATTATTATCGTTAATATTTTTATTATCGTTATTATTATTATGATTATTATTATTGTTATCGTTATTAACGTTATTATTGTTTGAGTGTAATTATTACTACAATTATTATCGGTATTATCGATTTATCACTATAATCGTTTTTATCGTTGTTATCGTTGTTATTGTTATTACTATTATTGTAATTGACATAACTATCGTTATTATTATTATTATCATTATTATTATTATTATATTATTATTGTTATTAATATTATTATTATTATTATTAATTTTATCGTTTTTGTCATTATTATCGTTACTATTATTGTTATTATTGAAGCTATTATCGTCATGATTATTAACGTTATTATGGTTTTTATCGTAAATATCTGTATTATTATTATTATTGATAGTATTATTTTTATTATCCTTATTATCGTTAATACCGTAAATATCGATTTAAATATTATTATTATTATTACCATTATAATCGTTATTATCGTTATTATTAATATTATTTTATCGTTATTATCATAATGGGTGTTATTAATTCTATTATTAATTACGTTATTATTGTTATTATCGTTGTTATCATTATTGTTGTTATCATTATTATCGTTAGTATCGTTATTATCCTTATTATTGATATTTCTATTATCGATACTATCGATATTATTGTTATTATTATAATCTTTATTATCTTTATCAACGTTAATATTTTTATTATTATTATTGATACTATCGTTATTATTGTTATAGTATATTTATTAATTTCGTTGTTAACGTTATTATTATTATTATTTTTATTATAACTAATATTATTATCTTTATTAACGTTACTATCGTTATTATTACTACTATTATCGTTATTATCGTTATTATCTTTATTATCGTTATTATCGTTGTAATCGTTAATATTATTATTATTATTATTATTATTATTATTATCATTATTATTACCGTTACTATTGTTATTATTATATTCATTATTATTATAATGATTATTATTATTATTATCGTTATTATCATTATTATCATTATTATGTATATTATTGTTATTTTTATTAATTTTATTATCGTTATTATCCCAAATATTGCTGTTATAATTATTGACGTTATCGTTATTATCGATATATTATCATAGACAGTCTTGATTTCATTTAAAAATTTCGTACAATAGTCTATGAGCGAGCGAGGACCTTCGGCCTAGTTTCTCAGAGCCCTTGGGCAAAATATATTACTGATACTAGCGCAATTAAGAGAGTAGCCACAAGCCCGCCGCAGTTGCCTTAAGAAAGCCTCAAAAGACAAAGGCAATGGACGACGATGACCGAAGCCACCAAGTGAACGGAGGTCGATAATTAGAGAAGAAATAAAGATAAACCAGCGACGAAGATGATGAAACACCCACAGCAGGAGAAAGAGAAGCCTAGTAAATCGGAGGTTAGGCCGAGAAAGAGAACAAGGCTGGACGCGACCCTCCTGAAACCTGCGCAAATTAAATCTTACGCAGACGTAGTAGGAGCCATCCACCAGCGCTTCAAGAACAGCCGAACAGGGGTAGACGTTAGATCGTTCTGGCAGACCAGAACTTAAGGGGTTCTCCTCGAACTTAAGAAGACCACTGCGTATATCAGGTTATCATTCGCAGAAACCCTGAAAAAAGGAGTTGAAGAATCAAGCAGCATCACGGAACTGGTCCCTAGAGCTACGCTGGAGATACAAGCCTGCGATCGCTGCACATCGGTGGTGGAAGTCGAGAAGGCCCTAAAGTGGACCCTGCCAGACTACTCTGGGAAACTAGAGGTTAAATTGACAGACTCCAAAGCGAGACAACAACGCTTGGCCCTCGTCAGACTAGAAGAGGAAGCAGCTGCGAAGCTTTTAAAGGTCGGCCGAGTGCTGATCGGCTTCGTTAGCTGCAGGGTCAGGCGAAGAGCAGAAGTGAGGAGATGCTACCGCTGTCTCAATTAAGGTCACTATAATGTCTTGCGCAAGGACCCTGATTGCTGTAAGTTCGGCTGTTTCTTCAGCGGCACGGGGCACAAGATCAAAGACTGCAAGGTGAGCGAGCCTACTTGCTTCTTAAGCTCCAATAGCATTGATGAACATAAGAAACACTTGGCTGGATGAAGGGCCTGCAAAACTTTCCAAGAGGACCATGCAACAGCCAACATGAGGAAAACAGGATGAGAGTACTTCAGGGTAATCTCAATAGGAGCAGGACGGCGCACCACCTCCTAACCCAGCTCTCTTCAGAGAAACAAGCTGATATCGTTTTAATCTGCGAACAGTACCAGGTCAGAGTTGGATTAGGATGGTACGCAGACGAATTGGGCACCGCGAGCATCTGGATCCCTGATCCCCGATAAATACATGTGTCGGATCAAGAATCCGGATGCGGATACGTTTGGGTGAGACACAACTCGACGACTTATGTCAGTGTATATCTCACCCCGAACGACCGGATAGACGACTTCCAGAATAAACCGTACGATCTGGAAGACGCGCTACGGGAAATGCAAGGGGATCTCATTGTGGCTGGAGACCTCAATGCGAAAGCTCTCGAATGCAGGGAGGCCAGGCCCAACCTTGCGTTGCATGCTACGTGAGGGCAATCTTACGTAAAAATAAGAAAGAGATGGGCGACCATTGACGTGCCACCAACGTTGTTCCAGGTTTCTGCCACGTAGAGCCGAATTGAGGGATTCGAATTAATGGGACATGATGTAGTGGCGTTATCCCGAATTAATGTCACATGACGGTGCCGGGATGGTTTCACCATGCCACTAGGATGGATATGAGTTTAGTCGGTAGAGCCCATTCCAATGGTGAGTCCGACATTCCAGGGAATTTAACGGGTGATCCAAAATGCTAAATGATTCCTGTAGGGTCTCTGGATCAGTGCGTAGAGTTAGGCATTCTCAGACAATCACAAAAAAAATTATCGATAAATTAATATCGTTAATATCGTTATTGACGTTATTATTGTTATTATTGTTATTATTTCAACTATTTTTATAGTTATTTTCGTTTATATCGTTAGTATTATTATTCTTATTAATATCATTATTATCGTTATTATCGTTATTATTATTATTATTATTATTATCGTTATAACCGCTATTATCGTCATTATCGTTATTATTATTATTACTATAATTATTACTTTATTGTTAATATCGTTATTATCGTTATTATCGATATTATTGTTAGTATCATTATCGTTATTAAAGTTATTATCGTTATTATTGTCATTATTATTATTATTTTTATCGTTATTATTGTTATTATTATTATTATTACTATGGATATTATCATTATTATCATTATTATCGTTATTATTGGTATCATTATTATCGTCAATATCTTTATTAACGTTATTAATTTTATTATTGTGTTTATTATTACTATTATAATTGTTATTATGATCTATATCGTTATTATTATTATGATTATTATTATTATTATCGTTAATATTGTTATTATCAATATTATTATAATTATTATTGTCGTCATTATCGTTTTTATTGTTATTATTATAATTATTACTTTATTGTTAATATCGTTATTATCGTTATTATCGATATTATTGTTAGTATCATTATCGTTATTAAAGTTATTATCGTTATTATTGTCATTATTATTATTATTTTTATCGTTATTATTGTTATTATTATTATTATTACTATGGATATTATCATTATTATCATTATTATCGTTATTATTGGTATCATTATTATCGTCAATATCTTTATTAACGTTATTAATTTTATTATTGTGTTTATTATTACTATTATAATTGTTATTATGATCTATATCGTTATTATTATTATGATTATTATTATTATTATCGTTAATATTGTTATTATCAATATTATTATAATTATTATTGTCGTCATTATCGTTTTTATTGTTATTATTATTATCTTTATTATCATTATTATCGTTATTTGCGTTATTATTCTTATCATAATTATCATTATTATCGTTATTTGCGTTATTATTATTATTAATATCATCGTTATCGTAGTTATTACTATTATTATTGTTATCGATATAATCTTTAATATTGTCATTATTGTTATCAATACTATGGTTATTTTCTTTATTAATGTCATTATCGTTAATATCGTTATTATGCTTATTATTGTTTCTACTATTATTTTTATTATCGTTATTATCATTATTATTTTATTATTATTATCGTTATTGACGTAATTAACGTTACTAATTATATTATTATTTTCTTTATTATCGTTAATATGGTTTTTATTATTATTATTATTATCGTTATGATCGTTATTATTGTTTCTATCGATATTATTATTATTATTATTATCATCATTATCGTTATTATTATTATCGTTACTGTGGTTATTTTCGTTATTATTTTCATTAGGATTATTATTATTATTAACGTTATTATAGTTATTATTAACATTTTTTCATTGTTATTAACGTAATTATGATTATTAAATATATTATTATTTTCGTTCTTATCGTTATTATCGTTATAATCGTTTTTATTATTTTTATTAATATCGTTACTACCATTTTTATTGTTACTATCGATATTATTATTATTATTATTATCATCATTATCGTTATTATTTTAAAGTTAGTATCGATATTTTTCTTCATATTATTTCAATTATTATCATTATTATTATTAAAATTGTTGTTTTTATTATTGATTTTGTCGTTATTATTATTGTCACTATTATCGTTATTATCTTTAATATGGTTATTATAGTTATTATTATTATTATTATCGACATTATCATTATTAGCGTTATTAATTTTATTATTAATATGATAATTATCTTTTCTATTATTATTATTATAATTAATACTATTAATATTATCGATATTATTGTTATTATCGTTATTATTGATCATATTATTATCGATAATATCGTCATAATCGTTATTATCGTAATCTTTATTATCGCTATTATCTTCGTTGTCGTTAATATTATTATCGGTATTATCGTTATTATTGTTATTATCGATATTATTATTATTATTATTATTATTATCGATATTATCATGATTAGAGTTAATATTATTATCGATATTATTGTTATTATTGTTATTATTTTTATCGTTATTGTCATTGTTATCGATATTATTGTTCTAATTATTATTGCTATTAACGTTTATATCGTGATTATTACCATTAATATTATCATTATTTTTGTTATAATTATAATCGTCATTACCGTTAAAATTTTCATTATCTTTATTATCGTCTTTATCGTTATTATAGTTATTATTGTTTTTATTATTATTAATATTATCGTTATTATTGTTATAATAATCTTTATTATCGATGTATTCTTTATTATCTTTATAATCATTATTATCGATATTATCAGTTATATGTTTATCATTATTTTCTTTAACATCGTTATTATCGTCATTATCGTTATAATTATTATCGATATTATCGTTATTATCGATATGGTCAATATTATTATGATTATTTTTTTCGTTTTTATCGTTATTACTGTTACAATCGATATAAATATTATTATGATTAACGTCTTTATCGCTATAATCTTTATTATCTTTCTTACTATTATTATTATCGTTTTTATCGTTATTAACATTATTATTATTATCAATGTTATTATTGCTATTATTATCATCGTTATTATCGTTATTATCGTAGTTATTAATATTATAATTATTATTATTCTGATTATTATCTTTAATATCGTTATTATTTATATCGTTATTATCGTAATTATCATAATAATTATATTTATTATTATCGATGTCATCGTTATTATTCTTACTTTCGTAATTATTATTATAATTATTAATGTTATTATCGATGTTATCGTTATTATTGACATTAATATTTTCATTATGACAGTTATTATAGTTATTATCGTTATTATTGTTATTGTTATTATTGTTACTGTTATTATTGTCGTTTTTATCCTAATTATCGTTATTATTATTATTATTATTATTATTATTATTATCGTCGTTATTATCTTTATTATTGTTATTATCGTTATTATTGTTACCGTTATTATCGTTATTATCTTTATTATCGTTTTTATTGTTATTATTACTAATATTGTTATTGTTATGATCGTCATTATCGTTATTATCTGTATTATTATTATTATCATTATAATGTTATTATCATTATTATTATTATTATTATAGTTATTATTATTATTTTTTTTATCGATATTATTGTTAACATTGTTATTATTATTATCGATATTATCAATATCGTTAGTTTTATTATCGTTAAAATCGTTCTTATCGTTATTATTGTTAGTAATGTTATTAGTTTTTCTATTATTATCGTTATTATCGTTATTATCGTTATTATCGTTATTATTTTTATTATTCTTAATATTATTATCGTTCTTATCATATTAATCATTATAATCGTTAATATACTTATTATTATTAACGTTAGAGTCTTTAATATATTTATTATCTTTATTATTATTATTTTATTATTATTATTATCTTTATTATCGGTTATACCATTATTATTGTTGTTATTGTTGTTATCATTATTAATATAATCGTTATTATCGTTATTATCGTAATTATTGTTATTGTTATTGTTATTATAATTATTATCGATATTATCGTTAATATTGTTATTATTATTAACGATTTTATCGTTAACATTGTTATTATTATTATCATTATTTGCGTTATTATAGCTATGAACGTTATTATTATTATTACTTTTATTGTCGATATTATGGTTATTATCTTTAATATGATTATTATTATTATCGTTATTATCGTTATTATTTTCATTGTCATTATCATTAATATTATTATCGTTAATATCGTTATTATCTTTATTATTATCAATATTATTATCGTTATTATCGTTTTTATCGATATTATTATCATTACTGTTATCGTTAATATCGTTATTATTATTATTATTATTATTATTATTATTATTATTATTATTATTATTATTATTATTATTATTGTCAATATTATCTTTATTATCGTTATGATGGATATATTAGTATCGTTATTATCGTTATTATTGATATATTACTATTTATTATTACCGTTATTATCGTTATTATAGTAAATATTAATATTATTATTATTATTATTATTATTATTATTGCCATTATTATCTTTATTATCGTTATTATTATCATTATCATTATTTCTATCGTTATTATCGTTATTATCGTTATAACCGTTAAAGTCTTTATTATCTTGAATATTATTATTATTAACATCATTAATAGCAATATTATCGTTATTATCGTATTTATTATTATCGTCATTACATATTTTTTTTGTTATCATTACTATTATTATTATCCTTCTTATCGTTATTAACGTTATTATCGATAATATTATTAACATTATTATTGTAATTATTGTTATTATCGTTAACATTACTACTATTACCTCCATTATCGTTATTATTATTGTCGTTATTATCGTTATTATCTTTATTATACTTATTATTCTTATTACTATTATTATTATTATATTCGTTATTATCGTTATTATCGTTATTATAATAATTATTATTATTATTATTATGACCGTTAATATCGATATTATCGTTATTATCATTAATTTTTTTATTATCGTAATAGATATTATCGTTATTATTATCATTATAGTTATCATTGTCGTCATTATCTCTATTTTCGTTATTATTGTTATTATCATTATAATTATTATCGATAATAACGTTATTATCGTTATTATATTTATTATTGCTATTATTATTATTATTATCGATATTATCCTTAAAATTTTTATTATTATTATCGATATTATCGTTATTATTGTTATTATTATAATCGCTATTGTCGTTATTATCGTTATTATTGTTGTTATTATTATTATTAGTATAGATATTATCGTTAATATTGTTATTATTATTATTTATATTATCGTTAATCTCGTTACTATCGTTATTATCCTTACTATCGTTAATATCGTTATAATCTTTATTAATATTCATATTATTATAGTTATTATCTTAAATATCGTTATTATTATTATTATTAATTTTGCCGTAATTATCGTTTATATAGTTTTCGTTATAATCTTTATTATCGGTATTAATGTTATTATTACTATTATTATTATCCTTATTATCGTTATTACCGTTTTTATCGTTATAAATATTATCGTTATTATAATAATTATTGTTATTGTCGTTATTATTACTACTATTACCCCTATTATCGTTATTATTGTTATTGTTAATATTATTATTATCGATATTATCGTTAATTTTGTTATTATTATTATCGATATTATCGTTAATAATATTATTATTAGTATTATCGATATTATCAATATTATCGTTATCATTATTATCGTTATTATCGTTCTTATCGTTATTATAATTATTATTACCCTCATTATCGTTATTATCGATATTATCGTTATTATCGTTCTTATTAATATCGTTATTATCGTTATTATTGTTATTATTGTTATTATTACTATTATTATTGTGATTATTATCGTTGTTACTTGTATTATTATTATTATTATTGTCGTTATTATCTTCATTTTCGTTATTATTATTATTATTATCGTTAATATTGTTATTATTATTATCGATATTACCCTTATTATCGTTATTATTACTATTGTTATTATCGTTATTATCGATATTTTAGTTATTATTATCGATGTTATCGTTATTATACTTAATATCGTAATTAATATTATCATAATTATCGTCATTATCGTTATCAAAGTTATTATGTCATTATTTCTATTATTATTCTTATAATTATTAATATGCCTTATTACCGTTAATATCGACATTATTATTATTATTATAATCGTTAATATCGTTATTATTATTATTACTTTAGACGTCATTATCGTTATTATTATTATTATTATAATTGCCGTTATTAACTTTATTATCGTTATGTTCGTTCTTATTGTTATAATCCTTATTATCTATATAATTATTATAAATATAATCATTATCGTTGTCTTCGATATTATTGTTAATATTATTATATTTAATATCGCTATTATCACTGTTGTCGTTATAATTATTATCGTTATAATCGTTATTATCGTTGTTATCTTTGTTATCGTTATTATTGTTATCTTTATTATCCTTGTTATTTTCATTATAATTATCGTTATTATCGTTAATATTGTTTCTATCTTTAATACCAATATTATTATTATTGTTATTATCGTTATTATCGTTATTATCTTTATTATCGTTATTATTGTTAGTAATACTACATTTATAATCGTTATTATCGTATTTATCGTTATTATTAATATTAATATTTTAGTTATCGTAATAAGCGTCATTAATTTTTTTAATTTTATAGTTATAATCGTTATTGTACTTAATATAATTATCGTTATCACCTTTATTAATGTTTTTATCGATATAAATATTACAGTTTCTATCCTTATGGTATTATATTTTCTATCCTTATATTATTATAGTTACTATCCTAATTGTCGTTATTATCGTTATAATAAATATTGTTATCGATAATATCGATATTATCGTTATTATTATTATTTCTATTGTCGTTATTATCATTATTATTGTTATCATCGAAAGAGTTATTTTCCTTAATATTGTTATAATTGTTAACATTACCAATTATATTATTGTTTTTATACTAATTGTCGCAATTATTATTGTTAGTATTAATACTATTATTATTGTAATATTCGTTATTATCGTTATTAATGTTATTATTGTTATTAGTATTGTCGTTATTATCATTAATATTGTTAACGTCATAATCGTTATTATCATTATTGTTGTTATCGTCATTATTATTATTAATATTATCGTTATTATCGTTATTATTATTATCGTTATTATTCTTATAATCCATAATGTTGTAGTTATTATTATCGTCTTCATCGTTATTACTATTGTCATTATTTTAGCTTGTATCGTTATAATCAGTATTATCGTTATTCTCATTATTATTATGATTATTAACATCGTATTTATCGCTATTATGATTATTATGAATATTGTTATTATCGCTATGATCGCTATAATCGTTATTATTATTACCGTTATCGCCGTTATTATCGTTATTATCGTTATTATAGTTCTTATAAATTTTATTACTAACGTTATTATCGTTGTTATCGTTCTTATAATTATTATTACTATCATTATTTTCGTTAATATTGTTATTATCGTTCTTGTCTTTATTATCCTTATTATCGATATTACTATTATTATTATCCTTATTGTCGTTGTTATCGTTATTATGGTTATAATTATTATCGTTATTCTACTTATTATCGTTATTATTGTTATTATTAGTTTTTTTATTATCGTTCTAATTGTTATTATCATTATTAATGTTATTATTATTATTAATGTTATTTTTATTATCTTTATTATCGTTATTATGGTTAATATTATTATTATTTTTTATCGTTTTTATTCTTATTATTATTATAATTATTATCGATATTATCATTATCTCTATTATCGTTATTATCATTACTTTTGTTATTATTATTATTGTTATTATCCTTTTTATTGTCATTATTAATATTATTATTATAATTATTTTCATTATTATCGTTAATATCTTTATTATTGTTATTATTGTTATCGTTATTATTGTTATCATCGATATTATTATTTTTACTATTATCCTTATAATCGTTATTATTATTATCGTTATTATCGTTATAATCCAGAATATTGTTTTTATTATTATCGTCTTCATCGTTATTATTATTATTATCATTATTATAGCCATTATCGTTATTATCAGTACTTTCGTTTTTTTTGTTTTTATTATAATTATTAACTTCGAAATTATCGACATTATGATGATTAGTAATATTGCTATTTATGCTATTAACGCTTTTATCGTCATTATTATTATCGCTATTATCTTCAATATCTTTATTATCGTTATTATTGTTATTATTATTTTCGTTATTATCGTTAATATCGTTATTATCTTTATAATTAATATCATAATTATTGTTATCATCGTTATTATCGCTATTACCGTTATTATTATTATTACTATTACCATTACTATCGTTATTATTATTCTTGTTATTACAGTTAATATCGTTATTTTTGTTATTATTATTATTATTAACTATATTATCGTTAATAGTGTCATTATTATTTTCGATATTATCGTTAATTTCGTCAATATTATAATCGTTATTATCGTTATTATTGTTATTATTACTACATTTGTTATAGTTATTATCTTAATTATTGATATTGTTAATATTATTATTTTCGTTATTATCGTAATTAGCGTTATTAATTTTATTATTATTATCGTTGTAATCGTTACTGTTCTTATGAATATTAGCGTTATTTTATTTATTAATGTTTTTATCGATAATAATATTATTGTTATTATAGTTACTACCCTTATTATCGTTATTATCGTAATTATAAATATTATAAACGTTATTATTGATATTATCGTTTTTATCTCTATTATTATTATCGTTATTATCGTTATTATCGTAATTATTTTTATTATTATTATCGTTATTATCGTTGTTATTATCTATATTATTGTAATTATTATTTTCATTATTATCGTTACTATTGTAATTATTATTATTCTCACTTTTGTTAATATCGTTAATATCTTTATTATTATAATTATTATCCTTATTGTCGTTATTATTATTATTATTCGTAACATTGATATCGTTATAAATGTTAGTATCATTATCGTTATTATCATTATTAAAATTATGATTAAACTTAATATCGTTGTTTTCATTATAATTGTTATTAATGTAATTATTATTATCGTAATTATCGTTATTATCGTTTTTATTGTTATTATTATTAACGTTAGTATCCATATTATTGTTATTATTATTAACGTTATTATCGTTATTATTTTTATCATTATTATAATTTTAATCACTATTATCATTATTATCTTATTTATTGATAATATTGTAACTATTAATTACGTTAATGTCGTTAATATCGTTATTATCGTTATTATTATTATTATTATAATATTTATTATCGTAATTGCCTTTATTATTATTACAACTGTTACAGTTATTATCGTAAATTTCGTTATTGTTGTTATTATTATTATAATTAATATCGTTATAATATTTATTATTGTTATCAATATAATCAATATAATCTTTATTATCGATATTATCTTTATTATAGTTTTTAGTGTCATTATTAATACTATTATTATCGTTATTATCTTTTTATTGTTATTACTGTTATTATTGTTATTGTTAGTATCGTTATAATCATTATTATCGTCATTATTATCTTGTTTTTCGTTATTATCATTATTATCGCTATTATTGTTAATATTATTATCGTTATTATCGTCACTAGTGTTATTATTATTATTATTATTATTTTCGTACATATCCATATTATTATTATCATTATTATTATTATCACTATTATTATTGTTATTATCGTTATTATCGTTGTTATTGCTATTAATATTATCGTTATTAAAGTGTATATCTCTGTTAATTTTATTATTATTATCGTAATTGTTGTTATTAATATTGTAATATTTATCACTATCATCATTATTATTGCAATTATCTTTATTATTGTTAATATTATTATCATGACAATCGATAATATCGTTATTATTGTTATTATTATTATCGTTATTATCGTTACTTAGTTATTATTATTATAATTATTATCGTTAATATCATTATTATCGTTATTATCGTTACTATTGTTATTATTATTATCGTCACTATCGTTCATATCGTTATTATCCTTATTATAAATATTATAATCGTTGTTATCGTTATTATCGTTATTATAATTATTATTATCGTTGATATCGTCATTATAATTGTTATTATCGTTATTATCATTTTTATCATTAATATTGTTATTGTTATCATTATTTTTATTATTATCGTAATTATCGCTATTATCATAACTATCGTCTTTATTGTTATTATTATTATCGTTATTATAGCCATTATCGTTATTATAATTTTTATTATTATTATTGTTACGTCTCACAAGCTATGTACTTTAATAGAGCTAACTCCAAAGTTAGTTTGCTATTCCGCACCTTGCGGGTGATTTGTGCCCTTCTCCGCCCTCACCTGCCTGGGCAGTTCAATTGGCTCTATATTGTCACCGAACAGAGTGTCGAATCGATATTTCAAATGCTCACTTACCTCTTGGGAAGACAATCCAAGCTAATGGTGGAGCCTCATTTCCAGATATTTGGGGGTCCTAGGATCCAAAATCGGAAGGTCTAGTGGGGTCACCCACCTTCTAGATAGCTGCAGGGGAATCGGGCGGTATGAGGGAAAATTTTTTTTTTCTTTTTCAATTAATTCCATACCCAATGTATCGTTATAAATATCGGTTTCGTGGTAAAGTTCCTTTAACAGACGTCGCAGTTGTTATTTTCTACCACCGCTACGTACCTTCGGGATTAGGAGGGCAAGTATTTGGAAGAGGTGTTTGATTGGAGGTAGGAGAGAAAGAGAAAAGTGTCGTCCTTGCGGAGCGTCCACACCGAAATGACGATTTTATAGGAGGATACTTGTGCCGTTCGTCCTCACCGAGGAATAAGGATGGATGAATGTTTGGATATAAAGAAATCACGCACTGGTCAACAATAACAATTTTAATGATGTATTAAATGTTTCACTAATGTACAGTGAATAATTACACCTTTGGATGATGTTCCCCACGCGAACGCGGTTATTTTATTATTATGAAATTTAATTTTAATTTCAATTGAAGGGTTCTAACTTATTTAATTGACAAAGTTAAACTGTAGCGTAAAATTCTAAGTTGGATAATGACTGCTTAAGGCTCAAGTCTAGGAGCTTGCGACTTGTTGAGTAAGGCTGCGAACGATGACTAACGACTCTCTTTGCTCCTCCTAGGGCGAGTCCGGTTGACGTCACTGTGCCTGTGCGCCGCTCGCGCGTGCCGTCTAAGTGCGGTGGTGGTGGGGCACGTCGCCCGCGCTTCCGCCTTAGTGCGGTAGTGGTGGGAGGAACACTGCGAGCGTTCCTTTATTACTTCTTCCAAGTATTGCGTTCGCTCGGTGCTTATCACCGGATGTAATTCTCGGAGCTCTTAGCCCCTGGAGTGTTGTTATTAGCAGGTTTGGTTCCGAAAATGATTTTGATATCGTTGCTCTTAATACTTGGAACGCAGGATCTTAAAATCCACATCACCGGATGTCGTCTCGCCAAAATAGATAAGTATGTCTCACAATTATTTATTACATTTATTTAAAGAAATTTCTCGCAGTAGTTTCCCAAGGTTATTGAACATTAATGCAATAGGGTAATTGTTTATTTTATTACAGGGTTGCATGTATATGTGTATATTTTGTTAACAATGGTCCCGATTTGTTAGCTAATTATTATTATTATTTAAAGTGTTTTTATGTATTATTAATAATAAGGTGCTAGTAGTAACAGGTGTTGATAAGGTAACTTAGCTATTATTGCGAGTGGTATAATTATCGATATTTTGAATATTTAGCCTACGAATGAGCGATATACATTTTGAAGATTGATCCCCTTTACTTAAGCTAGCGAATGTATTAATCTTTCATTTATACTATAGTTTACCTTTTATTCCCTTTTTTTTTATAATTATTTACATACGTCGCTTGTCACGGGATGTAACAATTATCGTTAATATTATTGTCGTTATTATCATTATTATCGTTTTTGTTGTTATAATTATTATTGTTATTATCCTTATAATTGTTATTATTATTATTATAAATATTATCGCTATTATTATCATTGTTATTATCGTTATTATTATTATCGTTATAATCGTTATTATTCTTGTTATCGTTATTATCGTTATTATTAGTATTTTTATTATCTTTATTATAGTTATTATTGTTATTACTACTATTATTATTATCGTCATTATCGTTATTATCACTATAAATGTTATTATTTTTACATTATTATCATTATTATCGGCTTTATTATTATTGTTATTACCGTTATTATCGTTATATTTGTTATTATTATTATTATTATTATTATTATTATTATTATTATTTTTGTCGATATTATCGTTAGTAGTGTTATTATTATTATCTATATTATCATTAATATCGCTAATATTATTATGGTTATTATCTTTATTATCGTTATTATTGTTATTATTACTACATTTTTGTCGTTATTATCGTAATTATCGTTATTTTTAATATCATTGTTTTCTTTATTATCGTAATTAGCGTTATTAATTTTATTATTATTATCGTTATAATCGTTACTGTTTATAATATTATTATCGTCATTAACTTTATTAATGTTTTCGTCGATATTAATATGATTGTTTTTATAGTTACAAGCCTTATTATAGTTATTAGCCTTATTATAGTTATTATCGTTAATAGAAATATTATAATCATTACTATCGATATTATCGTTGTTATCTTTATTATTGTTATTATTATTATCATTATTATCGTTATTATAGTTATTACTTTTCTTATAGTTGTCGTTAACATCGTTTTTAATGTTATTATTATTATTATTATGGTAATTTCCATATTACCGTTATAATTCTTAATATTATTACTATTATCGATTTTATCTTAAAACTGTTATTATTATTATCGATATTATTGTTATTATCGTAATTATTATTATCGTTAATATCGTTATTATTGTTAATGTTGTTATGATTGTTTTTATTATTACTATTATTATTGTTATTATTTTTATTATCGTTATTATTGTTATTATTCTTATTATTATTACTATAATTATCGTTATTATCGTGATTATCTTTATTAAGGTTATTAGTGTTATTATTACTACTATTATTATCTTGATTATCGTTATTATCATTATTATTACTATTATTATTAATATAATTATTATTATTATCGTTATTGTCTTTGTTATCGTTATAATCATTATTAATATCGTTATTATCGTTTTTATCGTTAATAACATTATCATTGTTATTATTATTATTATTGTTAGTATCGTTATTTCGTTATTATCGTAATAATCGATATTATTGATATTTTTATTATCTTTATAATTATTATTATCGTTATTATTGATATTATTATTTTTTATTATGTTGTTATTATTGTTATTTTTGTAATAATTATTATCGTTAATATCCTTATGTTCGTAATTATTGTTATTATTATAACTATTATTATCGCTACTTTCGTTATTATGTTTGACAATTTTGTCGATACTAGAGTTATAAACGTTATTATTGTTAACGTTAATATCGTTATTATTGTCTTTATCGATAATATTATCATTTCTATTATCGTTACTATTCTTATTATCGTTATTATTGTTATTATTGTTATTAATATTGATATTTCTAACATTAATATCATTATTAATGCAATTATCGTTATTATTGTTAATTTAATTATCGTTACAGTCGTTAATACCATTGCTATTGTTATTATTATTATCGTTATAATCGATACTTTTTTATTATTAGTATAATTATTATCGTTAATATTATTATTATCGTTATCATCGTTAAAATTGTTATTATTGTTATCGCCAGTATTGTTAATATCGTTATTATCCTTATTATTATTATTTTTATTATCGTTATTATCGTTATTAATGTTAGTATTATTTTGTGATTATTGTAATTATAAATATTACTAAACTTACTACCGTTATTGTCGTTATTATCGTTAGTATTGTTTTTATTATTATCGTACTTAATGTTATTATCGTTATTATTGTAATTATTATTAATGATATTATCCTCATTATTTGTATCATTGTTAAAATTTTTATCGCTAATATCATTATTATCATAATTATCGTTATTAATGTAACTATTATTATCGTTACTATCGCTAATATCGTTATTATAGTGATTATTATTTTTATTATTAATATTATTATTATTATTATTATTATTATTATCGTTATTATCGTAATTAACATTATTATTATTATTATTATTATTATTATTAATATCGTTATTATTTCTATTATTATTATTTTTATAATCGTTATTATCGTTATTATCGTTATTATAATTATCAGTGTTATTATTACTACTACCACAATCGTTATTATCGTCAATATTGTTATATTATTATAATTATTATCGTTATTATAGTTATTATTTTTATTGTTATCGTTATTATCATTTTTATTGTTATTATCATTATTATTGTAATTATTATTTTTTATTTTATTACCGTCATTATCGTTATTGTCGTTTTTATGTTTATTATTATTATTACTATTATCGTAATTATTTTTATTCTTATTATCGTTATTGTCGTTGTTATCTGTATTATTCTTATAGTTATAATCGTTATTAGCGTTACAATTGTTATTATTGTTAATATTATGATTGTCATTATCGTAATTATTGTTATTATCGTTTTTTTCTTTATTATTATTATTATTATTAATGTTATTTTCCTTATTATTTCTATTACTATTACTTCTATTATCCTTATTACAATAATCTTTATTGTCGTTATTAACGATATAATCGTTATTATTATTATAATTATTTGAGTTATTACTGTTTATATTGTTAATATTATTATCGTTATTAATGTTATTATTGTTATTATTATTATCGTTTCTATCATTATTATTGTAATTATTGTTATTATTAGTATTATTACTATCGCTGTTATTATGATAGTTATTATCGTTAATATCGTTATTTTCTTTATTATTTTTATTATTATTACATATATTATATTTACTATCGACATTAATGTTACTATTATCACCATGTAATAGTTATTAACAATATTATGTTTATTATTGATATAATTTTTAATATTATTATCGTTAGTATTATTATTATTCTTAACAATATAGTTATTATCATTATTATTGTTATTATTATTATCGTTATCACCGTTATTATCCTTATTTTTGTTATTATTATAACTATTTTTAATGTTATTATCGTTGTTATTGTTATTATTGTTATTATTATTTTTTTTAATATCGTCATTATTATTATTTTTATTACCGTCAATATCGTTATTAATGCAATTATTATTATAATTATTACAGTTATTATTATTATTATAATTATTATAGTTATTATTATTATTAGAGTTATTATCGTTAGTATTGTTATTACTTTTATCGTTATTATCGGTATTATTATTATTATTATTCTCGTTATTATCGAGATTATTATTATCGTTATTATCGGTATTATTTTTATTATTACTATTATTGTTATCGATATTATCGTTATTATTGTTATATATATTACCGTTATTATCATTATATTGCTATTATTATTATAATTATTATCGTTATTGTTATTATTATAGTTATTACCGTCATTATTGTTATTATTATTATCGTTATTATTGATATTATCGTTATTATCGTAATTATTATTATATTATTATTATTATTATTTTTATCGTTATTATTATTATTATCGTTATTATCGTTATAATCGTTATTATCATTATTATTATTACTATTGTTAGTATTATTATCTTTATTATTGTTACTATCGAAGTTATAATTATTATTATTATCGGTATTATCGTTGTTATTATTATCGCTATTATCGTTATTGTCATCGTTTTCGTGATTCTCGTTATTATTGTAATCGTTATTTTCGTTATAAACGTTTTTATCCTTATTATTATTATTATTATTATTACCGTCATTATCTTTTTTATTATTATCGTTGTTGTCGATATTTTCGTTTTATTCGTTATTATTGTTATTACTATCATTATTATTATTATCGTTATTAAAGTTATTATCGTTATTGTCTTTATTATATTTATTATTGTTAACATTACCACTATTGTTATCGTTATTACACTAATTATCGTTATTATTATTATTATTATTGTTATTATTATTATTATAGTTATTATCGTTATTATCGTTATTATAATTCTTAATTTTGTCGTTATTATCGTTATTGTAATTATCTTTATTACCTTTATTATCGTTTTAATTGTTATTATTATGATTATTATTTTCGTCGTTATCGTTAATTTGTTATTATTATTGATATTATGGTTAACATAGTTATTATTGTTAACGTCATTATCGTAATTATCGTTATTATCGTTTATATTTGTTATATTTATTATTATTATTACTATCGTTATTAACGGTATTAATGTGATTATTATTATTATTGTTATCGTTATTATCGTTATTATTATAATTTCTATTATTGTTATTATGGTATTTGTAGTAATTATTATTATTATTTTTATAGATATTGCCGTTAATATTATTTTTATTTTTACCTTAATTATCATTATCTTTATTTTTATTATCGTAAAATCGTTTTTATCTTTCTTATTGTTATTACTTTTATTATTATTGTTAGAATCTTTAATATCGTTATTGTCTTTCTTATTACTAATATTAATACTGTTATTATCATTATTATTGTTATTATCATTATTATCGTTATTATCGTTATTAAAGTTACCATTGTTATTATTATTACCGTTATTATTTTTCTTATCGTTTTTATCGTTATTATTATTATTATTACCGTCATTATCTTTATTATTATTATTGTTACCGTCATTATCGTTATTATTATTATCGTTATTATCGATATTTTGTTATTATCGTTATTATTGATATTACTATCGTTATTATTATTATCGTTATTAAAGTTATTATCGTTATTATTGTTAATATTATTATTATTTTTATCGAAATTATCGTTATTATTGGTATAATTATTATCGTTGTTATCGTTATTATTGTTATTATTATTATCTATAATAACGTTATTATTGCCATTATTATTATTATTATTATCATTATTATCGATATTAACGCTATTATCTTTATTATTATTATTATTATCGTTGATATTTTAATTATCATTATCGATATTATCGTTGTTATCGTTTTTATTGTCCTTACTATTTTTATTCTTATTATCGCTATTATCGTTATTACCTTTATTACTGTTATTTTCGTTATTATTGTTATTACTGTTAATATTATCGATGTTATCGTTAATATTGTTATTATTATTTTCGTTATAATCGTTATTATTCTTATTATTATCATCGTTATAAACTTTATTATTGATATTATTTTTACTATAGTTATTGTTACTATTATTATTATCATTATAATCGTAATTATCGTTATTATTATTATTAATATTTTCGTAATTATCGTTAATATTGTTATCGTTTTATTCCTTGTTATATTTTTTAATGTTATTATTAATATTAATATCGTTGTTATCGTTATTTTTACTACTATCACCATCATTATCGTTATTATTATTATCGTTATTATCTTTGTTATCGTTATTATTATTATTATTATTATTATTATTATTATTATTATTATTATTATTGCAGTAATTGTTTTTATTATCGTTAGTATCATTATTATTATTATCGCTATTATCGTTATAATCGTTATTATCGTTACCATTATTATTAATTATTCGTTGTTATCGTTTTTATCGTTATTATCATTATTATCGTTATAATCGATATTATTATTATTATTATTATCGTTATTATCGTTAATATCGTTATTACCGTTTTTATTATTATTATTACTGGTATTATTGTTATTGTCGTAATTATTATTGTTGGTATTATCGTTATTATCGTTATTAGTACCCCCTGTGTGTGTGGGGAAGTAGAATGCTACCACAGTTATCCCTGCTTATCGTAGGAGGCGTCTAAGAAGGACTATGTGATTCGCGATTGAATGTTCTTGTACGGCTATTCCTACCTTTGTTCTTCTTTTAAATCTTTCTCTATTCATTCTCTCCCTCTCAAACTTCCCCTTCCGTTCCTTTCCTTTCCTTTGGTGAGAATGCTTCCAAATAATTATATTTCTTATGATGGATAGTACAGTTAATGGTAATGGCTGTCGTAGGAGTGATACCCAAGCCACGACGGTTACAGGTATTGTTAGGGCATGCCACCCGCCGTAGTCATCATGCAACTGCCAGGAGCTTTGGTAAGGCAATCTGTTCCCAGCTCTGGTTAGTACACCAGGGAGAGCACCGCAGGTAGGCTACCTATCATGCCATGTGTCTATAGCGTCAGGAAGGTAAAGATATGAGGAAAGTCACTTGGAGGAGAGGCAATTGATTGCCTGGACCATTGATCGCATTCGGTTCTCCGGCCTGACGTCTCCTATCCAGACTGCGAAGAGGATACCACAAGATGGAGAGAGTGAGAAATTCGCGCAAGCGAAAGTTCTCCTTGCCAAAATGTATGCGGCTATTACTAGGCAGCCAAACGTTAACAACGCGATTAAGCAAGGGCTCCCAGAACTGGAGGACATTATAGACAGTCTCGAATTCATTTATAATTCTCGAAAAAAGGCCAATAAGGAAGCGAGGAACCTCGCCCGACTTTCTCAGAAACCTCGGGCAAATTCTATAACTGATGTCGGCGCAATTAAGAGAGTAGCCACTATTCCGTCGCAGTTGTCGGAAGAAAGCCTCAGAAGACCGAGGCAAGAGACGACGACGACCGAAGCCACCAAGTGGACGGTGGTCGAATAGAAGAGAAAAGATAAGGAGAATCCAGCGATGTATGCGACGAAACACCCATAGCATGAGAAAAAGAAGCCGAGCAAATCGGAGGACAGGCCGAGAGAGAGAGCAAGGCCGGACCCGATTCTCCTGAAATCTGTGCAAGGAAAATTTTACACAGACGTAGTCGGACCCATCTATCAGCGCTTCAAGACCAGCGGCACATGGGTAGACGTTAGATCGGTCCGGTAGACCAGAACTGTAGGGTTTCTCCTCGAACATAAGAAGACCACTGCGCATATCAAGGCCTCATTCGCATACACCCTGAAGAATGACATAGGAGAACCGAGCAGCATCACGGAATATATCCCTAGATCTACGCTGGAGATACGGGACTGCGATTGCGGCACATCGGTGGTGGAATTTGAGGGGCCCTAGAGAGGACCCTGCCAGACAACGCGGGGAAACTAGAGGTTAAATTGACGAACCCCAACCCAAGACAACTACGCCTGGCCATCGTCAGACTAGAAGAGGAAGCAGCTCCGTAGCTTTTAAAGGTTGCTGAGTGCTGGTCGGCTCCGTCAGCTGCAGGGTCAAGCGAAGAGCAGAAGTGAGGCGATGATACCGCTGTCTTGACTATGGTCACTATAGCACCTCGTGCACGGGGCACAAGATCAAAGACTGAACGGTCAGCGAGCCTACTTGCTTCATGTGCTCCAATAGCGTTGATGAACTTAAGAAGCACCGGGCGTGATCAAAAGCCTGCAAAGCTTCCCTGAAGGCCCATGCAACAGCCAACAAGAGGAAAACAGGATGAGAGTACTTCAGGTTAATCTCAATAGGAGCAGGAGGGCGCACCACCTTCTAATCCAGCACTGCTCTTAGAAACAAGTTGATATCATTTTAATCAGCGAACAGTTCCAGGACAGAGCAGTATTAGGATGGTGCGCAAACGAAAACGGCACCGCGGTCATCTGGATCCCAGATACCTGACAAATACATTTGTCGGATCAAGGATCCGGATTCGGGTACGTATTTGTGAAACACAACTCGACGGCTTATGTCAGTTTATATCTCACCCCGAACGACCGAATGGAGGACTTCCAGACCAAACTGGACGATCTAGAAGAGGCGCTGCCGGAAATGCAAGGGGATCTTACTTTGGCTGGAGACTTCAATGCCAAAGTTCTCGAATGGGTGGAGGTCAGGCCGGGCTCCAGAGGACAACGAATCATGGAGTTGGCGTCGAGACTAGAACTATCAGTAATCAACACAGGCACGACACCAACCTTCCGTAAGCCTGGCTACAGAGAGACGATCCCGGACGTCTCTTTAGCCAACGAACAACTTGTGGCAAGAGTCGCAGGATGGCGGCTAATTGAGGATTATACCGGGAGCGGCTATCAGTACATTCGGTTAGATGTACACGACAGGAGCCCAGCCGTGACAAGTGCAGATAGACCCCTCCGGTGGAACATTGCAAGAATGGATCGAGAAAAGTTGTTTTCGGTCATAGAAGAAGGTTGGCGATCCCTTCAAATTGCTTCCGTGATTCTAACGCCACTAGCACAAGCCAAGATGATTACTGCAGCAACTATGCAGCTCATCCAAAATGCATACGCGATAGCGGTGCCAAAGAAGAGCACAAAACGGAAGAGGCGTCATGCATACTGGTTGACGAACGAGATCGCAGATCTTCGTAAGAAGTGCTTAAGGCATCGCCGTTTAGCACAACGAGCGAAGAGACGCGATATCGATGCTGCTCCCCTGGCTGCAGAGTATCAAGCGGCCAAAAAGCTTTGAAGTGGGCCATCAAGGCCAGTCAACGACGGTGCTGGAAGGAGCTGTGCCTGGAAGTTGATCAGAATCCGTGGGGATTAGGGTATCAGATCGTCACACGCAAGCTGGGGACTTGAACGCAAGGATTCCCTTAGGACGCGAGGACGTTGGATTAAATAGTGCATACTCTATTCCCCTCACAGCCGAAGAGAGAGATTAGCATGTCTGCGCCTGGCATAACCTAGGCGTCACAATTTACGGTAGAAGAGCTACTCAGGGCAGCATCATCTGTGCGGAAGAAGAAAGCACCAGGTTCTGACGGACTTCCAGCGGAAGTAATTAAAGCCGTCGCGCTGAGTCACCCTGCGCTCTTACTATTCGTGTACAACTTGTGCCTCAGGGAGGGCATCTTCGCGTATATGAGCGAAAAATCGTATATACGATATGAAAGAATGTTAAAAACTTTGATTCCAATATAGAATAGATGCTTGATCTTATGAAATGCAATGTTCTGAATCTATTGGTGAAATTTTTCTAACTGTGGCACAAGTACTATTAAAGATTTCACGATTTTATCTTCGCATATACCGAAATTCGCGTATGTCGTTAGGTTTTTCGAAAATTATCATATGAAAACGCGAATACAAACATAGTAAAAATTTATATTCTTGTTATATTCTTTTTTCTGCATCGATAGAATATAAAATCACAGAAATTGAATGAGATTTCAAGTTTTCGTTTTTCGACGATACGCGTTTATGAGCGAAAAATCGTATATACGATATGAAAGAATGTTAAAAACATTGATTCCAATATAAAATAGATGTTTGATCTTTTGAAATGCAATGTTCTGAATCTATTGGTAACATTTTTCTAACTGTGGCACAAGTATTATTAAAGATTTCACGATTTCATCTTCGCATATACCGAAATTCGCGTATGTCGATTACGTTTTTCGACAATTATCATATGAAAACGCGTATTTAAACATAGTAAAAACGTTATATTCTTGTTATATTCTTTATTCTGCATCGGTAGAATATAAAATCACTGAAATTGAATGAGATTTCAAGTTTTCGTTTTTCGACGATACGCGTATATGAGCGAAAAATCGTATATACGATATGAAAGAATGTTAAAAACTTTGATTCCAATATAAAATAGTTGTTTGATATTATGAAATGCAATATTCTAATTCGATTGGTAACATTTTTCTAACTGTGGTACAAGTATTTTTAAAGATTTCACGATTTTATCTTCGCATATACAGAAATCCGCGTATGTCGATTACGTTTTGCGACAATTATCATAAGAAAACGCGTTTTTAAACATAGTAAAAACGTTATATTCTTGTTATATTCTTTATTCTGCATCGATAGAATATAAAATCAATGAAATTGAACGAGTTTCAAGTTTTCGTTTTTCGACGATACGCGTATATGAGCAAAAAATCGTATATACGATATGAAAGAATGTTAAAAACTTTGATTCCAATATAAAATAGGTGTTTGATCTTATGAAATGCAATGTTCTGAATCGATTGGTAACATTTTTCAAACTGTGGTACAAGTATTATTAATGATTTCACGAGTTTATCTTCGCATATACCGAAATTCGCGTAAGTCGCTTAGGGTTTTCCACAATTATCATATGAAAACGTGTATTTGAACATAGCGAAATCGATTGATTCTTGTTATATTCTTTATTCTGCATAGATAGAATATAAAATCAATGAAATTGAACGAGATTTCAACTTTTCGTTTTCCGACGATTCGCGTATATGATCGAAAAATCGTATATACGATATGAAAGATTGTTAAAAACTTAATTCCAATATAAAGTAGATTTTCGATCTTATGAAATGCAATGTTCTGAATCGATTAATAATATTTTTCAAACTGTTGAACAAGTATTATTAAAGATTTCACGATTTTATCTTCGCATATACCGAAATTCGCGTATGTCGATTACGTTTTTCGACAATTATCATAGGAAAACGCGTATTTAAACATAGTAAAAACGTTATATTCTTTATTCTGCATCTATAGTATATAAATTCAATGATATTGAACGAGATTTCAACTTTTCGTTTTTGACGATTCGCGTATATGAGCGATAAATCGTATATACGATATGAAAGATTGTTAAAAAATTTAATTCCAATATAAAGTAGATGTTTGATCTTATGAAATGCAATGTTCTGAATAGATTGGTAACATTTTTCAAACTGTGCCACAAGTACTATTAATGATTTCACGATTTTATCTGCGCAAATACCGATATTCGCGTATGTCGATTACGTTTTTGTCAATTATCATATGAGAACGCGTATTTAAATATAGTAAAAACGTTATATTCTTGTTATATTCTTTATTCTGCATTGATAGAATATAAAATCAATGAATTGAACGAGATTGCAACTTTTCGTTTTTGGACGATACGCGTATTTGAGCGAAAAATCGTATTTACGATATGAAGCAATGTTAAAGACTTTGATTCCAATATAAAATAGATGTTTGCTCTGATGAAATGCAATGTTCTGAATAGATTGGTAACATTTTTCAAACTGTGGCACAAGTATTATTAACTATTTCACGATTTTATCTTCGCATATACCGAAATTCGCATATGTCGATTACGTTTTTCGACAATTATCATATGAAAACGCGTTTTTAAACATAGTAAAAATGTTATATTCTTTATTCTGCATCGAAAGGATATAAAATCAATGAAATTGGACGAGATTTCTTCCTTTCGTTTTTCGACGATACGCGTATATCAGCGAAAAATCGTATATACGATATGAAAGAATGTTAAAAACTTTCATTCCAATATAAAATAGATGTTTGCTCTTATGAAATGCAATGTTCTGAATAGATTGGTAACATTTTTCAAACTGTGGCACAAGTATTATTTACATTTCACGATTTTATCTTCGCATATACCGAAATTCGCGTATGTCGATTACGTATTTCGATAATTATCATATGAAAACTCGTATTTAAACATATTTAAAACGGTATATTCTTGTTGTATTCTTTATTCTGCATCGATACAATAAAAATCAATGAAATAGAACGAGATTTCAACTTTTCGTTTTTCGACGATATACGCATATGAGCGAAAAATCGTATATACGATATGAAAGAATGTTAAAAACTTTGATTCCAACATAAAATAGATTTTTGATCTTATAAAATGCAATGTTCTGAATCAATTAGTAATATTTTTGCACAAACTAAACTGTGGCACAAGTATTACTAAAGATTTCACAATTTTATCATCGCATATACCGAAATTCGCGTATGTCGATTACGTATTTCGACAATTATCATATGAAAACTCGTATTTAAACATAGATTTAACGTTATATTCTTGTTATATTCTTTATTCTGCATCGATAGAATATAAAATCAATGAAATTGAATGAGATTTCAACTTTTTGTTTTTCGACGATACGCGTATATGAGCGAAAAATCGTAATACGATATGAAAGAATGTTAAAAACTTTGATTCCAACATAAAATAGATGTTTGATCTTATGAAATGCAATATTCTGAATAGATTGGTAACACTTTTCAAACAGTGGCACAAGTATTATTAAAGATTTCACGATTTTATCTTCGCATATACCGAAATCCGTGTATGTCGATTTTGTTTTTCGACAATTATCATTTGAAAACGCGTATTTAAACATAGTAGAAACGTTATATTCTTGTTATATTCTTTATTCTGCATCGATAGAATATAAAATCAATGAAATTGAATGAGATTTTAAGTTTTCGTTTTTCGACGATACGCGTATATGAGCGAAAATTCGTATATACGAAGTGAAAGAATGTTAAAAACTTTGATTCCAATATAGAATAGATGCTTGATCTTATGAAATGCAATGTTCTGAATCTATTGGTGAAATTTTTCTAACTGTGGCACAAGTACTATTAAAGATTTCACGATTTAATCTTCGCATATACCGAAATTCGCGTATGTCGTTAGGTTTTTCGAAAATTATCATATGAAAACGCGAATACAAACATAGTAAAAATTTATATTCTTGTTATATTCAATTTTCTGCATCGATAGAATATAAAATCACTGAAATTGAATGAGATTTCAAGTTTTCGTTTTTCGACGATACGCGTTTATGAGCGAAAAATCGTATATACGATATGAAAGAATGTTAAAAACTTTGATTACAATATAAAATAGATGTTTGATCTTTTGAAATGCAATGTTCTGAATCTATTGGTAACATTTTTCTAACTGTGGCACAAGTATTATTAAAGATTTCACGATTTCATCTTCGCATATACCGAAATTCGCGTATGTCGATTACGTTTTTCGACAATTATCATATGAAAACGCGTATTTAAACATAGTAAAAACGTTATATTCTTGTTATATTCTTTATTCTGCATCGGTAGAATATAAAATCACTGAAATTGAATGAGATTTCAAGTTTTCGTTTTTCGACGATACGCGTATATGAGCGAAAAATCGTATATACGATATGAAAGAATGTTAAAAACTTTGATTCCAATATAAAATAGTTGTTTGATATTATGAAATGCAATATTCTAATTCGATTGGTAACATTTTTCTAACTGTGGTACAAGTATTTTTAAAGATTTCACGATTTATCTTCGCATATACAGAAATCCGCGTATGTCGATTACGTTTTGCGACAATTATCATATGAAAACGCGTTTTTAAACATAGTAAAAACGTTATATTCTTGTTATATTCTTTATTCTGCATCGATAGAATATAAAATCAATGAAATTGAACGAGTTTCAAGTTTTCGTTTTTCGACGATACGCGTATATGAGCGAAAAATCGTATATACGATATGAAAGAATGTTAAAAACTTTGATTCCAATATAAAATAGTTGTTTGATATTATGAAATGCAATATTCTAATTCGATTGGTAACATTTTTCTAACTGTGGTACAAGTATTTTTAAAGATTTCACGATTTTATCTTCGCATATACCGAAATCCGCCTATTTCGATTACGTTTTACGTCAATTAACATATGAAAACGCGTATTTAAACATAGTAAAAACGTTATATTCTTGTTATATTCTTTATTCTGCATCAATAGAATATAAAATCACTGAAATTGAATGAGATTTCAAGTTTTCCTTTTTCGACGATACGCGTTTATGAGCATTAAATCGTATATACGATTTGAAAGAATGTTAAAAACTTTGATTCCAATATAGAATAGATGTTCGATCTTATGAAATGCAATATTCTGAATAGATTGGTAACATTTCTCAAACTGTGGCACAAGTATTATTACCTATTTCACGATTTTATCTTCGCATATACCGAAATTCGCGTATGTCGATTAAGTCTTTCGACTATTATCATATGAAAACGCGTATTCAAACATAGTATAAACGTTATAATCTTGTTATATTCTTTATTCTGCATCGATAGAATATAAAATCAATGTAATTGAACAAGATTTCAACTTTTCGTTTTTCGACGATACTGTTATTTGAGCGAAAAATCGTGTGTACGTTATGAAAGAATGTTAAAAACTTTGATTCCAATATAAAATAGATGTTTCATCTTATGAAATGCAATGTTCTGAATCGATTGGTAACATTTTCCTAATTGTGGCACAAGTATTATTAAAGATTTCACGATTTTATCTTCGCATATACCGAAATTCGCGTATGTCGATTACGTATTTCGACAATTATCATATGAAAACTCGTATTTAAACATATTTAAAACGGTATATTCTTGTTGTATTCTTTATTCTGCATCGATACAATAAAAATCAATGAAATTGAACGAGATTTCAACTTTTCGTTTTTCGACGATGCGCGTATATGAGCGAAAAATCGAAATACGATATGAAAGAATGATAATAACTTTGATTCCAATATAAAATAGATGTTTGATCTTATGAAATGCAATGTTCTGAATCGATTGGTAACATTATTCTAACTGTGGCACAAGTATTATTAAAGATTTCACGATTTTATCTTCGCATATACCGAAATTCGCATATGTCTATTACGTTTTTCGACATTTATCATATGAAAACGCGTTTTTAAACATAGTAAAAACGTAATATTCTTGTTATATTCTTCATTCTGCATCGATAGAATATAATATCAATGAAATTGAACGAGATTTCAAGTTTTCGTTTTTCGACGATACGCGTATATGAGGGAAAATTTTTATATACGAAATGAAAGATTGTTAAAAACTTTGATTCCAATATAAAATAGATGTTTGATCTTATGAAATGCAATGTTCTGAATCTATTGGTGACATTTTTCTAACTGTGGCACAAGTATTATTAAAGATTTCACGATTTTATCTTCGCATATACCGAAATTCGCGTATGTCGATTACGTTTTTCGAAAATTATTATATTAAAACGCGTATTTAAACATAGTAAAAACTTATATTCTTGTTATATTCTTTATTCTGCATCGATAGAATATAAAATCACTGAAATTGAATGAGATTTCAAGTTTTCGTTTTTCGACGATACGCGTTTATGAGCGAAAAATCGTATGTACGAAATGAAAGAATGTTAAAAACATTGATTCCAATATAAAATAGATGTTTGATATTATGAAATGCAATATTCTAAATCGACTGGTAACATTTTTCTAACTGTGGTACAAGTATTTTTAAAGATTTCACGATTTTATCTTCGCATATACAAAAATCCGCGTATGTCGATTACGTTTTGCGACAATCATCATATAAAAACGCGTTTTTAAACATAGTAAAAACGTTATATTCTTGTTATATTCTTTATTCTGCATTGATAGAATATAAAATCAATGAAATTGAACGAGTTTCAAGTTTTCGTTTTTCGACGATACGCGTATATGAGCGAAAAATCGTATATACGATATGAAATAATGTTAAATACTTTGATTCCAATATAAAATAGATATTTGATCTTATGAAATGCAAAGTTCTGAATCGATTGGTAACATTTTTCTAACTGTGGCACAAGTATTATTAAAGATTTCACGATTTTATCTTCGCAAATACCGAAATTCGCGTATGTCGATTACGTTTTTCGACAATTATCATATGAAAACGCGTTTTTAAACATAGTAAAAACGGTATATTCTTGTTGTATTCTTTATTCTGCATCGATACAATAAAAATCAATGAAATTGAACGAGATTTCAACTTTTCGTTTTTCGGCGATACGCGTATATGAGCGAAAAATCGAAATACGATATGAAAGAATGATAATAACTTTGATTCCAATATAGATTAGATGTTTGATCTTATGAGATGCAATGTTCTGAATAGATTGGTAACATTTTTAAAACTGTGGCACAAGTATTATTAAAGATTTCACGATTTTATCTTCGCATATACCGAAATTCGCTTATGTCGATTATGTTTTTCGACAATTATCATATGAAAACGCGTATTTAAACATAGTATAAACGTTATATTCTTGTTATATTCTTTACTCTGCATCGATAGAATATAAAATCAATGAAATTGAATGAGATTTCAAGTTTTCGTTTTTCGACGATACGCGTATATGAGCGAAAAATCGTATATACGATATGAAATAATGTTAAAAACTTTGATTCCAATATAAAATAGGTATTTGATCTAATGAAATGCAATGTTCTGAATCGATTGTTAACATTTTTCTAACTGTGGCACAAGTATTATTAAAGATTTCGCGATTTTATCTTCGCATATACCGAAACTCGCGTATGTCGATTACGTTTTTCGACAATTATCATATGAAAACGCGTATTTAAACATAGTAAAAGTGTTATATTCTTGTTATATTCTTTATTCTGCATCGATTGAATATAAAATCAATGAAATTGAACGAGATTTCAACTTTTCGTTTTTCGACGATACGCGTATATGAGCGAAAAATCGTAATACGATATGAAAGAATGTTAAAAACTTTGATTCTAATATAAAATAGATGTTTGATCTTATGAAATGCAATATTATGAATAGATTGGTAACATTTTTCAAACAGTGGCACAAGTATTATTAACGATTTCACGATTTTATCTTCGCATATACCGAAATTCGCGTATGTCGATTAGGTTTTTCGACTATTATCATATGAAAACGCGTATTCAAACATAATAAAAACGTTATATTCTTGTTATATTCTTTATTCTGCATCGGCAGAATATAAAATCACTGAAATTGAATGAGATTTCAAGTTTTCGTTTTTCGACGATACGCGTATATGAGCGAAAAATCGTATATACGATATGAAAGAATGTTAAAAACTTTGATTCCAATATAAAATAGTTGTTTGATATTATGAAATGCAATATTCTAATTCGATTGGTAACATTTTTAAAACTGTGGCACAAGTATTATTAAAGATTTCACGATTTTATCTTCGCATATACCGAAATTCGCGTATGTCGATTAAGTTTTTCGACAATTATCATATGAAAACGCGTATTTAAACATAGTAAAAACGTTATTTTCTTGTTATATTCTTTATTCTGCATCGATAGAATATAAAATCAATGAAATTGAACGAGATTTCAACTTTTCGTTTTTCGACGATACGCGTATATGAGCGAAAAATCGTAATACGATATGAAAGAATGTTAAAAACTTTGATTCTAATATAAAATAGATGTTTGATCTTATGAAATGCAATATTCTGATTAGATTGGTAACATTTTTCAAACAGTGGCACAAGTATTATTAACGATTTCACGATTTTATCTTCGCATATACCGAAATTCGCGTATGTCGATTAGGTTTTTCGACTATTATCATATGAAAACGCGTATTCAAACATAATAAAAACGTTATATTCTTGTTATATTCTTTATTCTGCATCGGTAGAATATAAAATCACTGAAATTGAATGAGATTTCAAGTTTTCGTTTTTCGACGATACGCGTATATGAGCGAAAAATCGTATATACGATATGAAAGAATGTTAAAAACTTTGATTCCAATATAAAATAGTTGTTTGATATTATGAAATGCAATATTCTAATTCGATTGGTAACATTTTTCTAACTGTGGTACAAGTATTTTTAAAGATTTCACGATTTTATCTTCGCATATACCGAAATCCGCCTATTTCGATTACGTTTTACGACAATTAACATATGAAAACGCGTATTTAAACATAGTAAAAACGTTATATTCTTGTTATATTCTTTATTCTGCATCGATAGAATATAAAATCACTGAAATTGAATGAGATTTCAAGTTTTCGTTTTTCGACGATACGCGTTTATGAGCGATAAATCGTATATACGATATGAAAGAATGTTAAAAACTTTGATTCCAATATAGAATAGATGTTCGATCTTATGAAATGCAATGTTCTGAGTCGATTGGTAACATTATTCTAACTGTGGCACAAGTATTATTAATGATTTCACGATTTTATCTTCGCATATACCGAAATTCGCATATGTCGAATACGTTTTTCGACAATTATCATATGAAAACGCGTGTTTAAACATAGTAAAAACGTTAAATTCTTGTTATATTCTTTATTCTGCATCGATAGAATATAAAATCACTGAAATTGAATGAGATTTCAAGTTTTCGTTTTTCGACGATACGCGTTTATGAGCGAAAAATCGTATATACGATATGAAAGAATGTTAAAAACTTTGATTCCAATATAAAATAGGTATTTGATCTAATGAAATGCAATGTTCTGAATCGATTGGTAACATTTTTCTAACTGTGGCACATGTATTATTAAAGATTTCACGATTTTATCTTCGCATATACCGAAATTCGCGTATGTCGATTACGTTTTTCGACAATTATCATATGAGAACGCGTATTTAAACATAGTAAAAGCGTTATATTCTTGTTATATTCTTTATTCTGGATCGATGGAATTTAAAATCAATGAAATTGAATGAGATTTAAGTTTTCGTTTTTCGACGATACGCGTATATGAGCGAAAAATCGTATATGCGATATGAAAAAATGTTAAAAACTTTGATTCCAATATAAAATAGATGTTTGATCTTATGAAATGCAATGTTCTGAGGTGATTGGTAACATTTTTCTAACTGTGGCACAAGTATTATTAAAGATTTCACGATTTTATCTTCGCTTATACCGAAATTCGCCTATTTCGATTACGTTTTTCGACAATTATCATGTGAAAACGCGTATTTAAACCCAGTAAAAACGTTATTTTCTTGTTATATTCTTTATTCTGCATCGATAGAGTATAAAATCAATGAAATTGAATGAGATTTCAAGTTTTCGTTTTTCGACGATACGCGTATATGAGCGAAAAATCGTATATACGATATGAAAGAATGTTAAAAACTTTGATTCCAATATAAAATAGGTATTTGATCTAATGAAATGCAATGTTCTGAATCGATTGTTAACATTTTTCTAACTGTGGCACAAATATTATTAAAGATTTCGCGATTTTATCTTCGCATATACCGAAATTCGCCTATTTCGATTACGTTTTACGACAATTAACATATGAAAACGCGTATTTAAACATAGTAAAAACGTTATATTCTTGTTATATTCTTTATTCTGCATCGATAGAATATAAAATCACTGAAAATGAATGAGATTTCAAGTTTTCGTTTTTCGACGATACGCGTTTATGAGCGATAAATCGTATATACGATATGAAAGAATGTTAAGAACTTTGATTCCAATATAGAATAGATGTTCGATCTTATGAAATGCAATGTTCTGAATCGATTGGTAACATTATTCTAACTGTGGCACAAGTATTACTAAAGATTTCACGATTTTATCTTCGCATATACCGAAATTCGCATACGTCGATTACGTTTTTCGACAATTATCATATGAAAACGCGTTTTTAAACATAGTAAGAACGTTATATTCTTGTTATATTCTTCATTCTGCATCGATAGAATATAAAATCAATGAAATTGAACGAGATTTCAAGTTTTCGTTTTTCGACGATACGCGTATAAGAGCGAAAAATCGTATATACGATATGAAAGAATGTTAAAAATTTTGATTCCAATATAGAATAGATGTTCGATCTTATGAAATGCAATGTTCTGAATCGATTGGTAACATTTTTCTAACTGTGGCACAAGTATTATTAAAGATTTCACGATTTTATCTTCGCATATACCGAAATTCGCGTATGTCGATTACGTTTTTCGACAATTATCATATGAAAACGCGTATTTAAACATAGTAAAAGTGTTATATTCTTGTTATATTCTTTATTCTGCATCGATTGAATATAAAATCAATGAAATTGAACGAGATTTCAAGTTTTCGTTTTTCGACGATTCGCGTATATGTGCGCAAAATCGTATATACGATATGAAAGAATGTTAAAAACTTAGATTTCATTATAAAATAGATGTTGAATCTTATGAAATGCAATGTTCTGAATCGATTGGTAACATTTTTCAAACAGTGGCACAAGTATTATTAACGATTTCACGATTTTATCTTCGCATATACCGAAATTCGCGTATGTCGATTAGGTTTTTCGACTATTATCATATGAAAACGCGTATTCAAACATAATAAAAACGTTATATTCTTGTTATATTCTTTATTCTGCATCGGTAGAATATAAAATCAATAAAATTGAACAAGATTTTAACTTTTTGTTTTTCGACGATACGCGTATATGAGCGAAAAATCGTATATACGTTATGAAAGAATGTTAAAATCTTTGATTCCAATATAAAATAGATGTTTGATCTGATGAAATGCAATGTTCTGAATCTATTGGTGACATTTTTCTAACTGTGGCACAAGTATTATTAAAGATTACACGATTTTATCTTCGCATATACCGAAATTCGCGTATGTAGATTACGTTTTTCGAAAATTATCATATTAAAACGCGTATTTAAACATAGTAAAAACGTTATATTCTTGTTATATGCTTTATTCTGCATCGATAGAATATAAAATCACTGAAATTGAATGAGATTTCACGTTATCGTTTTTCGACGATACGCGTATATGAGCGAAAAATCGTATATACGATATGAAAGAATGTTAAAAACTTTGATTCCAATATAAAATAGTTGTTTGATATTATGAAATGCAATATTCTAATTCGATTGGTAACATTTTTCTAACTGTGGTACAAGTATTTTTAAAGATTTCACGATTTTATCTTCGCATATACCGAAATCCGCCTATTTCGATTACGTTTTACGACAATTGACATATGAAAACGCGTATTTAAACATAGTAAAAACGTTATATTCTTGTTATATTCTTTATTCTGCATCGATAGAATATAAAATCAATGAAATTGAACGAGATTTCAAGTTTTCGTTTTTCGACGATACGCGTATATGAGCGAAAAATCGTATATACGATATGAAAGAATGTTAAACCTTTGATTCCAATATAAAATTGATGTTTGCTCTTATGAAATGCAATGTTCTCAATCGATTGGTAACATTTTTCTAACTGTGGCACAAGTATTACTAAAGATATCACGTTTTTATCTTTGCATATACCGAAATTCGCGTATGTCGATTACGTTTTTCGACAATTATCATATGGAAACGCGTATTTAAACGTAGTAAAAACGTTATATTCTTGTTATATTATTTATTCTGCATCGATAGAATATAAAATCAATGAAATTAAACGAGATTTCAAGTTTTCGTATTTCGACGATACGCGTATATGAGCGAAAAATCGTATATACGATATGAAAGAATGTTAAAAACTTTGATCCCAATATAAAATAGATATTTGATCTTATGTAATGCAATGTTCTGAATCGATTGGAAACATTTTTGTAACTGTAGCACAAGTATTATTAAAGATTTCACGACTTTACCTTCCCATATACAGAAATTCGCGTATGTCGATTACGTTTTTCAACAATTATCATATGAGAACGCGTAATTAAACATAGTAAAAACGTTATATTCTTGTTATATTCTTTATTCTGCATCGATAGAATATAAAATCAATGAAATTGAACGAGATTTCAAGTTTTCGTTTTTCGACGATACGCGTATATGAGCGAAATATCGTATATACGATATGAAAGAATGTTAAAAACTTTGATTCCAATATAAAATAGATGTTTGATCTTATGAAATGCAATGATCTGTATCGATTGGTAACATTTTTCTAACTGTGGCACAAGAATTATTAAAGATTTCACGATTTTATCTTCGCATATACCGAAATTCGTGTATGTCGATTAGGTTTTTCGACAATTTTCATATGAAAACGCGTATATAAACATAGTAAAAACGCTATATTCTTGTTATATTGTTTATTCTGAATCGAAAGAATATAAAATCAATGAAATTGAACGAAATTTCAAGTTTTCGTTTTTCGACGATACACGTATATGAGCGAAAAATCGTATATACTATATGAAAGAATGTTAAAGACTTTGATTCCAATAAAAAATAGATGTTTGATCTTATGAAATGCAATGTTCTGAATCGATTGGTGACATTTTTCTAACTGTAGCACAAGTATTATTAAAGAATTCACGATTTTATCTTCGCATATACCGAAATTCGCGTAGGTCGATTAGGTTTTTGGAAAAATAACATATGAAAACGCGTATTTAAAATAGTAAAAACGTTATATTCTTGTTATATTCTTTATTCTGCATCGAAAGAATATAAAATCAATGAAATTGAACGAAATTTCAAGTTTTCGTTTTTCGACGATACGCGTATATGTGCGAAAAATCGTATATACGATATGAAGGAATGTTAAAAACTTTGATTCCAATATAAAACAGATGTTTGATCTTATGAAATGCAATGTTCTGAATCGATTGGTAACATTTTTCTAACTGTGGCACAAGTATTATTATAGATTTCACGATTTTATCTTCGCATATACCGAAATTCGCGTATGTCGATTACGTTTTTCGACAATTATCATATGAAAACGCGTATTTAAACATAGTAAAAACGTTATATTATTGTTATATTCTTTATTCTGCATGGATGGAATATAAAATCAATGAAATTGAAATAGATTTCAAGGTTTAGTTTTTCGACGATACGCGTCTATGAGCGAAAAATCGTATATACGAAATGAAAGAAGGTTAAAAACTTTGATTCCAATATACAATATATGTTTGATCTTATGAAATGCAATGTTCTGAATCGATTGGTAACATTTTTCTATCTGTGGCACAAGTATTCTTAAAGATTTCACGATTATATCTTCGCATATACCGAAATTCGCGTATGTCGATTACGTTTTTCGACAATTATCATATGAAAACGCGTATTTAAACATAGCAAAAACAATATATTCTTGTTATATTCTTTATTCTGCATCGATAGAATATAAAAGCAATGAAATTGAACGAGATTTCAAGTTTTCGTTTTTCGACGTTTCGCGTATATGAGCGAAAAATCGTATATACGATATGAAAGAATGTTAAATACGAAGATTCCAATATAAAATAGATGTTTGATCTTATGGAATGCAATGTTCTGAATCGATTGGTAACATTTTTCCAACTGTGGCACAAGTAGTATTAAAGATTTCACGATTTCATCTTCGCATATACCGAAATTCGCGTATGTCGATTACGTTTTTCGACAATTATCATATGAAAACGCGTATTTAAATATAGCAAGAACGTTATATTCTTGTTATATTCTTTATTCTGCATCGATAGAATATAAAAACAATGAAATTGAACGAGATTTCAAGTTTTCGTTTTTCGACGATACGCGTATATGAGCGAAAAATCGTATATACGATATGAAAGAATGTTAAAAACTTTGATCCCAATATAAAATAGATATTTGATCTTATGTAATGCAATGTTCTGAATCGATTGGAAACATTTTTCTAACTGTAGCACAAGTATTATTAAAGATTTCACGACTTTACCTTCCCATATACAGAAATTCGCGTATGTCGATTACGTTTTTCAACAATTATCATATGAGAACGCGTAATTAAACATAGTAAAAACGTTATATTCTTGTTATATTCTTTATTCTGCATCGATAGAATATAAAATCAATGAAATTGAACGAGATATCAAGTTTCGTTTTTCGACGATTCGCGTATATGAGTCAAAAATCATATATACGATATGAAAGAATGTTAAAAACTTTGATTCCTTTATAAAATAGATGTTTGATCTTATGAAATGCAATGTTCAGAATCGATTGGAAACATTTTTCTAACTGTGGCACAAGTAGTATTAAAGATTTCACGATTTTATCTTCGCATATACCGAAATTCGCGTATGTCGATTACGTTTTTCAACAATTATCATATGAGAACGCGTATTTAAACATAGCAAAAACGTTATATTCTTGTTATATTCTTTATTCTGCATCGATAGAATATAAAATCAATGAAATTGAACGAGATATCAAGTTTCGTTTTTCGACGATTCGCGTATATGAGTCAAAAATCATATATACGATATGAAAGAATGTTAAAAACTTTGATTCCTTTATAAAATAGATATTTGATCTTATGAAATGCAATGTTCAGAATCGATTGGAAACATTTTTCTAACTGTGGCACAAGTAGTATTAAAGATTTCACTATTTTATCTTCGCATATACCGAAATTTTCGTATGTCGATTACGTTTTTCGACAATTATCATATGAAAACGCATATTTAAACATAGAAAAAACGTTATATTCTTGTTATATTCTTTATTCTGCATCGATAGAATATAAAATCAATGAAGTTGAACGAGATTTCAAGTTTTCGTTTTTCTACGATACGCGTATATGAGCCAAAAATCGTATATACGATATGAAAGAATGTTAAAAACTTTGATTCCTTTATAAAATAGATGTTTGATCTTATGAAATGCAATGTTCTGAATCGATTGGTAACATTTTTCTAACTGTGGCACAAGTAGTATTAAAGATTTCACGATTTTAACTTCGCATATACCGAAATTCGCGTATGTCGATTACGTTTTTCGACAATTATCATATGAACACGCATATTCAAACATAGAAAAAACGTTATATTCTTGCTATATTCTTTACTCTGCATCGATAGAATATAAAATCAATGAAATTGAAAGATATTTCAAGTTTTCGCTATTCGACGATTCGCGTTTCTGAGCGAAAAATCGTATTTTCGATATTAAAGAATGTTAAGAACTTTGATTCCAATTTAAAATAGACGTTTGATTTATGAAATGCAATGTTCTGAATAGATTGGTAACATTTTTCTAACTGTGGCACAAGTATTATTAAAGATTTTACGATATTATCTTCGCATATACCGAAATTCGCGTATGTCGATTACGTTTTTCGGAAATTATCATATGAAAACGCCTATTTAAACATTGTAAAAACGTTATATTCTTGTTATATTCTCTATTCTGCATCGATAGAATATAAAATCGATGAAATTGAACGAGATTTCAAGTTTTCGTTTTTCGACGATACTCTCATATGAGCGAAAAATCGTATATACGATATGAAAGATGTTAAAAACTTTGATTCCTATATAAAATAGATGTTTGATCTTATGAAATGCAATGTTCTGAATCGATTGGTAACATTTTTCTAACTGTGGCACAAGTATTATTAAAGATTTCACGATTTTATCTTCGCATATACCGAATTCGCGTATGTCGATTAGGTTTTTCGTCAATTATCATATGAAAACGCGTATTTAAACATAGTAAAAACGTTATATTCTTGTTATATTCTTTATTCTGCATCGATAGAATATAAAATCAATGAAATTGAATGTGATGTCATGTTTTCGTTTTTCGACGATACGCGTATGTGAGCGAAAAGTCGTATATACCATATGAAAGAATGTTAAAAACTTTGATTTCAATATAAAATAGATGTTTCATCTTATGAAATGCAATGTTCTGAATCGATTGGTAACATTTTTCTAACTGTGGCACAAGTATTATTATAGATGTCACGATTTCATTTTCGCATATACCGATATTCGCGTATGTCGATTACGTTTTTCGACAATTATCATATGAAAACGCGTATTTAAACATAGTAAAAACGATATATTCTTGTTATATTCTTTGCTCTGCATCGATAGAATATAAAATAAATGAAATTGAACGAGATTTCAGGTTTTCGTTTTTCGACGATACGCGTATATGAGCGAAAAATCGTATATAAGATATGAAAGAGTGTCAAAAACTTTGATTCTAATATAAAATAGACGTTTGATCTTATGACATGCAATGTTCTGAATCGATTGGTAACATTTTTCTAACTGTGGCACATGTATTATTAAAGATTTCACGATTTTATCTTCGCATATACCGAAATTCGCGTATGTCGATTACGATTTTCGACAATTATCATATGAAAACGCGTATTTAAACACAGTAATAACGTTATATTCTTGTTATATTCTTTATTCTGCATCGATAGAATATAAAATCAATGAAATTGAACGTGATTTCAAGTTTTCGTTTATCGACGATACGCGTATATGAGCGAAAAATCGTATATACGATACGAAAGAATGTTAAAAACTTTGATACCAATATAAAATAGATGTATGATCTTATGAAATGCAATGTTCTGAATCGATTGGTAACATTTTTCTAACTGTGGCACAAGTATTATTAAAGATTTCACGATTTTATCTTCGCACATACCGAAATTCGCGTATGTCGATTAAGTTTTTCGACAATTATCATATGAAAACGCGTATATAAACATAGTAAAAACGTTATATTCTTTTTATTTTCTTTATTCTGCATCGATAGAATATAAAATCAATGGAATTGAGCGAGATTTCAAGTTTTTGTATTTCGACGATACGCTTATATGAGCGAAAAATCGTATATACGATATGAAAGAATGTTAAAAACTTTTATTCCAATATAAAATACATGTTTGATCTTATGAAATGCAATGTTCTGAATCGATTGGTAACATTTTTCTAACTGTGGAAAAAGTATTATTAAAGATTTCACGATTTTATTTTGGGTTATCCCGAAATTCGCGTATGTCGATTACGTTTTTCGACACTTATCATATGAAAACGCGTATTTAAACATAGTAAAAACGTTATATTCTTGTTATATTCCTTATTCTGCATCGATAGAATTAAAATCAATGAAATTGAACGAGATTTCAAGTTTTCGTTTTTCGACGATACGCGTATATGAGCGAAAAATCGTATATACGATATGAAAGAATGTTAAAAACTTTGATTCCAATATAATACAGATGTTTGATCTTATGAAATGCAATGTTCTGAATCGATTGGTAACATTTTTCTAACTGTGGCCCAAGTATTATTAAAGATTTCACGATTTTATCTTCATATATACCGAATTTCGCGTATGTCGATTACGTTTTTCGACAATTATCACATGAAAACGCGCATTTAAACATAGTAAAAACGTTATATTCTTGTTATATTCTTTATTCTGCATCGATAGAATATAAAATCAATGAAATTGAACGAGATTTCAAGTTTTCGTTTTTCGACGAACCGCGTATATGAGCGAAAAATCGTATATACGATATGAAAGAATCTTAAGAACTATGATTCCAATATAAAATAGATGTTTGATCTTATGAAATGCAATGTTCTGTATCGATTGGTAACATTTTTCTAACTGTGGCACAAGTATTGTTACAGATTTCACGATTCCATCTTCGCATATACCGAAATTCGCGTATGTCGATTACGTTTTTCGACAATTATCATATGAAAACGCGTATTTAAACAAAGTAAAAACGTTATATTCTTGTTATATTCTTTATTCTGCATCGATAGAATATAAAATCAATGAAATTGAACGAGATTTCAAGTTTTCGTTTTTCGACGATATGCGTATATGAGCGAAAAATCGTATATACGATATGAAAGATTGTTAAAAACTTTGATTCCAATATAAAAAAGATATTTGATCTTATGAAATGCAATGTTCTGAATCGGTTGGTAAAATTTTTCTAACTGTGGCACAAGTATTATTAAAGATTTCACGATTTTATCTTCGCATATACCGAAATTCGCGTATGTTGATTACGTTTTTCGACAATTATCATATGAAAACGCGTATTTAAACATGATAAAAACGTTATTTTCTTGTTATATTCTTTATTCTGCATCGATAGAATATAAAATCAATTAAATTAAACGAGATTTCAAATTTTCGTTTTTCGACGATACGCGTATATGAGCGAAAAATCGTATATACGATATGAAAGAATGTTGAGAACTTTGATTCCAATATAAAATAGATGTTTGATCTTATGAAATGCAATGTTCTGTATCGAATGGTAACATTTTTCTAACTGTGGCACAAGTATTATTAAAGATTTCACGATTTCATCTTCGCATATTCCGAAATTCGCGTATGTCGATTACGTTCTTCGTCAATTATCTTATGAAAACGCGTATTTAAACATAGTAAAAACGTTAGATTCTTGTTATATTCTTTATTTTGCATCGATAGAGTATAAAATCAATGAAATTGAACGAGATTTCAAGTTTTCGTTTTTCGACGATACGCGTATATAAGCCAAAAATCGTATATACGATATGAAAGAATGTTAAAAACTTTGATTCCAATATAATACAGATGTTTGATCTTATGAAATGCAATGTTCTGAATCGATTGGTAACATTTTTCTAACTGTGGCCCAAGTATTATTAAAGATTTCACGATTTTATCTTCGCATATTCCGAAATTCGCTTATGTCGATTACGTTCTTCGTCAATTATCTTATGAAAACGCGTATTTAAACATAGTAAAAACGTTAGATTCTTATTATATTCTTTATTCTGCATAGATAGAATATAAAATCAATGAAATTGAACGAGATTTCAAGTTTTCGTTTTTCGACGATACGCGTATATGAGCGAAAAATCGTATATACGATATGAAAGAATGTTAAAAACTTTGATTCCAATATAATACAGATGTTTGATCTTATGAAATGCAATGTTCTGAATCGATTGGTAACATTTTTCTAACTGTGGCACAAGTATTATTAAAGATTTCACGATTTTATCTTGGCATATACCGAAATTCGCGTATGTCGATTACGTTTTTCGACAATTATCATATGAAAACGCGTATTTAAACATAGTAAAAAGGTTATTTTCTTATTATATTCTTTATTCTGCATAGATAGAATATAAAATCAATGAAATTGAACGAGATTTCAAGTTTTCGTTTTTCGACGATACGCGTATATGAGCGAAAAATCGTATATACGATATTAAAGAATGTTAAAAACTTTGATTCCAATATAATACAGATGTTTGATCTTATGAAATGCAATGTTCTGAATCGATTGGTAACATTTTTCTAACTGTGGCCCAAGTATTATTAAAGATTTCACGATTTTATCTTCGCATATTCCGAAATTCGCGTATGTCGATTACGTTCTTCGTCAATTATCTTATGAAAACGCCTATTTAAACACAGTAAAAACGTTATTTTCTTGTTATATTCTTTATTCTGCATCGATAGAATGTAAAATCAATGAAATTAAACGAGATTTCAAGTTTTCGTTTTTCGACGATACGCGTATATGAGCGAAAAATCGTATATACGATATGAAAGAATGTTAAAAACTTTGATTCCAATATAATACAGATGTTTGATCTTATGAAATCCAATGTTCTGAATCGATTGGTAACATTTTTCTAACTGTGGCCCAAGTATTATTAAAGATTTCACGATTTTATCTTCGCATATTCCGAAATTCGCGTATGTCGATTACGTTCTTCGTCAATTATCTTATGAAAACGCGTATTTAAACATAGTAAAAACGTTGGATTCTTGTTATATTCTTTATTCTGCATCGGTAGAGTATAAAATCAATGAAATTGTACGAGATTTCAAGTTTTCGTTTTTCGACGATACGCGTATATGAGCGAAAAATCGTATATACGATATGAAAGAATGTTAAAAACTTTGATTCCAATATAAAATAGATGTTTGATCTTATGAAATGCAATGTTCTGAATCGATTGGTAACATTTTTCTAACTGTGGCACAAGTATTATTAAAGATTTCACGATTTTATCTTCGCATATACCGAAATTCGAGTATGTCGATTACGTTTTTCGACAATTATCATATGAAAACGAGTATTTAAACATAGTAAAAACGTTATATTCTTGTTATATTCTTTATTCTGCATCGATAGAATATAAAATCAATGAAATTGAACGAGATTTCAAGTTTTCGTTTTTCGACGATACGCGTATATGAGCGAAAAATCGTATATACGATATGAAAGAATGGTAAAAACTTTGATTCCAATATAAAATAGATGTTTGATCTTATGAAATGCAATGATCTGAATCGATTGGTAACATTTTTCTAACTGTGGCACAAGTATTATTAAAGATTTCACGATTTTATCTTCGCATATACCGAAATTCGAGTATGTCGATTACGTTTTTCGACAATTATCATATGAAAACGCGTATTTAAACATAGTAAAAACGTTATATTCTTGTTATATTCTTTATTCTGCATCGATAGAATATAAACTTAATGAAATTGAAGGAAATTTCAAGTATTCGTTTTTCGACGATACGCGTATATGAGCGAAAAATCGTATGTACGATATGAAAGAATGTTAACAACTTTGATTCCAATATAAAATAGATGATTGATCTTATGAAATGCTATGTTCCGTATCGATTGGTAACATTTTTCTAACTGTGGCACAAGTATTATTAAAGATTTCACGATTTTATCTTCGCATATACCGAAATTCGCGTATATCGATTACGTTTTTCGACAATTATCATATGAAAACGAGTATTTAAACATAGTAAAAACGTTATATTCTTGTTATATTCTTTATTCTGCATCGATAGAATATAAAATCAATGAAATTGAACGAGATTTCAAGTTTTCGTTTTTCGACGATACGCGTATATGAGCGAAAAATCGTATATACGATATGAAAGAATTTTAAAAACTTTGATTCCAATATAAAATAGATGTCTGATCTTATGAATTGCAATGTTCTGAATCGATTGGTAACATTTTTCTAACTGTGGCACAAGTATTATTAAAGCTTTCACGATTTTATCTTCGCATATACCGAAATTCGCGTATGTCGATTATGTTTTTCGACAATTATCATATGAAAACGCGTATTTAAACATAGTAAAAACGTTATATTCTTGTTATATTCTTTATTCTGCATCGATAGTATATAAAATCAATGAAATTGAACGAGATTTCAAGTTTTCGTTTTTCGACGATACGCGTATATGAGCGAAAAATCGTATATACGATATGAAAGAATGTTAAAAACTTTGATTCCAATATAATACAGATGTTTGATCTTATGAAATGCAATGTTCTGAATCGATTGGTAACATTTTTCTAACTGTGGCCCAAGTATTATTAAAGATTTCACGATTTTATCTTCGCATATTCCGAAATTCGCGTATGTCGATTACGTTCTTCGTCAATTATCTTATGAAAACGCGTATTTAAACACAGTAAAAACGTTATTTTCTTGTTATATTCTTTATTCTGCATCGATAGAATATAAAATCAATGAAATTAAACGAGATTTCAAGTTTTCGTTTTTCGACGATACGCGTATATGAGCGAAAAATCGTATATACGATATGAAAGAATGTTAAAAACTTTGATTCCAATATAATACAGATGTTTGATCTTATGAAATCCAATGTTCTGAATCGATTGGTAACATTTTTCTAACTGTGGCCCAAGTATTATTAAAGATTTCACGATTTTATCTTCGCATATTCCGAAATTCGCGTATGTCGATTACGTTCTTCGTCAATTATCTTATGAAAACGCGTATTTAAACATAGTAAAAACGTTGGATTCTTGTTATATTCTTTATTCTGCATCGGTAGAGAATAAAATCAATGAAATTGTACGAGATTTCAAGTTTTCGTTTTTCGACGATACGCGTATATGAGCGAAAATCGTATATACGATATGAAAGAATGTGAAAAACTTTGATTCCAATATAAAATAGATGATTGATCTTATGAAATGCAATGTTCCGTATCGAATGGTAACATTTTTCTAACTGTGGCACAAGTATTATTAAAGATTTCACGATTTTATCTTCGCATATACCGAAATTCGCGTATATCGATTACGTTTTTCGACAATTATCATATGAAAACGTGTATTTAAACATAGTAAAAACGTTATATTCTTGTTATATTCTTTATTCTGCATCGATAGAATATAAAATCAATGAAATTGAACGAGATTTCAAGTTTTCGTTTTTCGACGATACGCGTATATGAGCGAAAAATCGTATATACGATATGAAAGAATGTTAAAAACTTTGATTCCAATATAAAATAGATGTCTGATCTTATGAATTGCAATGTTCTGAATCGATTGGTAACATTTTTCTAACTGTGGCACAAGTATTATTAAAGCTTTCACGATTTTATCTTCGCATATACCGAAATTCGCGTATGTCGATTACGTTTTTCGACAATTATCATATGAAAACGCGTATTTAAACGTAGTAAAAACGTTATATTCTTGTTATATTCTTTATTCTGCATCGATAGTATATAAAATCAATGAAATTGAACGAGATTTCAAGTTTTCGTTTTTCGACGATACGCGTATATGAGCGAAAAAATCGTATATACGATATGAAAGAATGTTAAAATCTTTGATTCTAATATAAAATAGATGTTTGATCTTATGAAATGCAATGTTCTGAATCGAAGGGGTAACATTTTTCTAACTGTGGCACAAGTATTATTAAAGATTTCACGATTTTATCTTCGCATATACCGAAATTCGCCTATGTCGAATACGTTTTTTCGACATTAACATATGAAAAACGCGTAATTTAATATATAGTAGAAACGTTATATTCTTGATATATTCTTTATTCTTGCATCGATAGAATATAAAATCAATGAAATTGAACGAGATTTCAAGTTTTCGTTTTTCGATGATACGCGTATATGAGCGAAAAAATCGTATATCGATATGAAAGAATGTTTAAAAACTTTGATTCCAATATAAAAATAGATGATTGATCTTATGAAATGCTATGTTCTGTATCGATTGATAACATTTTTCTAACTGTGGCACAAGTATTATTAAAGATTTCACGATTTTTATTTTCGCATATACCGAAATTCGCGTATATCGATTACGTTTTTCGACAA
>NW_025813641.1:0-66295 GCF_910589235.1 Vespa crabro
CGAAAAACGAAAACTTGAAAACTCGTTCAATTTCATTGATTTTATATTCTATCGATGCAGAATAAAGAATATAACAAGAATATAACGTTTTTACTATGTTTAAATACGCGTTTTCATATGATAATTGTCGAAAAACGTAATCGACTTACGCGAATTTCGGTATATGCGAAGATAAAATCGTGAAATCTTTAATAATACTTGTGCCACAGTTAGAAAAATGTTACCAATCGATTCAGAACATTGCATTTCATAAGATCAAACATCAATTTTATATTGGAATCAAAGTTTTTAACATTCTTTCATATCGTATATACGATTTTTCGCTCATATACGCGTATCGTCGAAAAACGAAAACTTGAAATCTCGTTCAATATCATTGATTTTATATTCTATCGATGCAGAATAAAGAATATAACAAGAATATAACGTTTTTACTATGTTTAAATACTCGTTTTCATATGATAATTGTCGAAAAACGTAATCGACATACGCGAATTTCGGTATATGCGAAGATAAAATCGTGAAATCTTTAATAATACTTGTGCCACAGTTAGAAAAATGTTACCAATCGATTCAGAACATTGCATTTCATAAGATCAAAAATCTATTTTATATTGGAATCAAAGTTTTTAACATTCTTTCATATCGTATATACGATTTTTCGCTCATATACGCGTATCGTCGAAAAACGAAAACTTGAAATCTCGTTCAATTTCATTGATTTTATATTCTATCGATGCAGAATAAAGAATATAACAAGAATATAACGTTTTTACTATGTTTAAATACGCGTTTTCATATGATAATTGTCGAAAAACGTAATCGACATACGCGAATTTCGGTATATGCGAAGATAAAATCGTGAAATCTTTAATAATACTTGTGCCACAGTTAGAAAAATGTTACCAATCGATTCAGAACATTGCATTTCATAAGATCAAACATCTATTTTATATTGGAATCAAAGTTTTTAACATTCTTTCATATCGTATATACGATTTTTCGCTCATATACGCGTATCGTCGAAAAACGAAAACTTGAAATCTCGTTCAATTTCATTGATTTTATATTCTATCGATGCAGAATAAAGAATATAACAAGAATATAACGTTTTTACTATGTTTAAATACGCGTTTTCATATGATAATTGTCGAAAAACGTAATCGACATACGCGAATTTCGGTATATGCGAAGATAAAATCGTGAAATCTTTAATAATACTTGTGCCACAGTTAGAAAAATGTTACCAATCGATTCAGAACATTGCATTTCATAAGATCAAACATCTATTTTATATTGGAATCAAAGTTTTTAAGATTCTTTCATATCGTATATACGATTTTTCGCTCATATACGCGTATCGTCGAAAAACGAAAACTTGAAATCTCGTTCAATTTCATTGATTTTATATTCTATCGATGCAGAATAAAGAATATAACAAGAATATAACGTTTTTACTATGTTTAAATACGCGTTTTCATATGATAATTGTCGAAAAACGTAATCGACATACGCGAATTTCGGTATATGCGAAGATAAAATCGTGAAATCTTTAATACTACTTGTGCCACAGTTAGAAAAATGTTACCAATCGATTCAGAACATTGCATTTCATAAGATCAAACATCTATTTTATATTGGAATCAAAGTTTTTAACATTCTTTCATATCGTATATACGATTTTTCGCTCATATACGCGTATCGTCGAAAAACGAAAACTTGAAATCTCGTTCAATTTCATTGATTTTATATTCTATCGATGCAGAATAAAGAATATAACAAGAATATAACGTTTTTACTATGTTTAAATACGCGTTTTCATATGATAATTGTCGAAAAACGTAATCGACATACGCGAATTTCGGTATATGCGAAGATAAAATCGTGAAATCATTAATAAAACTTGTGCCACAGTTAGAAAAATGTTACCAATCGATTCAGAACATTGCATTTCATAAGATCAAACATCTATTTTATATTGGAATCAAAGTTTTTAACATTCTTTCATATCGTATATACGATTTTTCGCTCATATACGCGTATCGTCGAAAAACGAAAACTTGAAATCTCGTTCAACTTCATTGATTTTATATTCTATCGATGCAGAATAAAGAATATAACAAGAATATAACGTTTTTACTATGTTTAAATACGCGTTTTCATATGATAATTGTCGAAAAACGTAATCGACATACGCGAATTTCGGTATATGCGAAGATAAAATCGTGAAATCTTTAATAATACTTGTGCCACAGTTAGAAAAATGTTACCAATCGATTCAGAACATTGCATTTCATAAGATCAAACATCTATTTTATATTGGAATCAAAGATTTTAACATTCTTTCATATCGTATATACGATTTTTCGCTCATATACGCGTATCGTCGAAAAACGAAAACTTGAAATCTCGTTCAATTTCATTGATTTTATATTCTATCGATGCAGAATAAAGAATATAACAAGAATATAACGTTTTTACTATGTTTAAATACGCGTTTTCATATGATAATTGTCGAAAAACGTAATCGACATACGCGAATTTCGGTATATGCGAAGATAAAATCGTGAAATCTTTAATAATACTTGTGCCACAGTTAGAAAAATGTTACCAATCGATTCAGAACATTGCATTTCATAAGATCAAACATCTATTTTATATTGGAATCAAAGTTTTTAACATTCTTTCATATCGTATATACGATTTTTCGCTCATATACGCGTATCGTCGAAAAACGAAAACTTGAAATCTCGTTCAATTTCATTGATTTTATATTCTATCGATGCAGAATAAAGAATATAACAAGAATATAACGTTTTTACTATGTTTAAATACGCGTTTTCATATGATAATTGTCGAAAAACCTAATCGACATACGCGAATTTCGGTATATGCGAAGATAAAATCGTGAAATCTTTAATAATACTTGTGCCACAGTTAGAAAAATGTTACCAATCGATTCAGAACATTGCATTTCATAAGATCAAACATCTGTTTTATATTGGAATCAAAGTTTTTAACATTCTTTCATATCGTATATACGATTTTTCGCTCATATACGCATATCGTCGAAAAACGAAAACTTGAAATCTCGTTCAATTTCATTGATTTTATATTCTATCGATGCAGAATAAAGAATATAACAAGAATATAACGTTTTTACTATGTTTAAATACGCGTTTTCATATGATAATTGTCGAAAAACGTAATCGACATACGCGAATTTCGGTATATGCGAAGATAAAATCGTGAAATCCTTAATAATACTTGTGCCACAGTTAGAAAAATGTTACCACTCGATTCAGAACATTGCATTTCATAAGATCAAACATCTATTTTATATTGGAATCAAAGTTTTTAACATTCTTTCATATCGTAAATACGATTTTTTCGCTCATATACGCGTATCGTCGAAAAACGAAAACTTGAAATCTCGTTCAATTTCATTGATTTTATATTCTATCGATGCAGAATAAAGAATATAACAAGAATATAACGTTTTTACTATGTTTAAATACGCGTTTTCATATGATAATTGTCGAAAAACGTAATCGACATACGCGAATTTCGGTATATGCGAAGATAAAATCGTGAAATCTTTAATAATAATTGTGCCACAGTTAGAAAAATGTTACCAATCGATTCAGAACATTGCATTTCATAAGATCAAATATCTATTTTATATTGGAATCAAAGTTTTTAACATTCTTTCATATCGTATATACGATTTTTCGCTCATATACGCGTATCGTCGAAAAACGAAAACCTGAAATCTCGTTCAATTTCATTGATTTTATATTCTATCGATGCAGAATAAAGAATATAACAAGAATATTACGTTTTTACTATGTTTAAATACGCGTTTTCATATGATAATTGTCGAAAAACGTAATCGACATACGCGAATTTCGGTATATGCGAAGATAAAATCGTGAAATCTTTAATAATACTTGTGCCACAGTTAGAAAAATGTTACCAATCGATTCAGAACATTGCATTTCATAAGATCAAACATCTATTTTATATTGGAATCAAAGTTTTAAACATTCTTTCATATCGTATATACGATTTTTCGCTCATATACGCGTATCGTCGAAAAACGAAAACTTGAAATCTCGTTCAATTTCATTGATTTTATATTCTATCGATGCAGAATAAAGAATATAACAAGAATATAACGTTTTTACTATGTTTAAATACGCGTTTTCATATGATAATTGTCGAAAAACGTAATCGACATACGCGAATTTCGGTATATGCGAAGATAAAATCGTGAAATCTTTAATAATACTTGTGCCACAGTTAGAAAAATGTTACCAATCGATTCAGAACATTGCATTTCATAAGATCAAACATCTATTTTATATTGGAATCAAAGTTTTTAACATTCTTTCATATCGTATATACGATTTTTCGCTCATATACGCGTATCGTCGAAAAACGAAAACTTGAAATCTCGTTCAATTTCATTGATTTTATATTCTATCGATGCAGAATAAAGAATATAACAAGAATATAACGTTTTTACTATGTTTAAATACGCGTTTTCATATGATAATTGTCGAAAAACGTAATCGACATACGCGAATTTCGGTATATGCGAAGATAAAATCGTGAAATCTTTAATAATACTTGTGCCACAGTTAGAAAAATGTTACCAATCGATTCAGAACATTGCATTTCATAAGATCAAACATCTATTTTATATTGGAATCAAAGTTTATAACATTCTTTCATATCGTATATACGATTTTTCGCTCATATACGCGTATCGTCGAAAAACGAAAACTTGAAAACTCGTTCAATTTCATTGATTTTATATTCTATCGATGCAGAATAAAGAATATAACAAGAATATAACGTTTTTACTATGTTTAAATACGCGTTTTCATATGATAATTGTCGAAAAACGTAATCGACATACGCGAATTTCGGTATATGCGAAGATAAAATCGTGAAATCTTTAATAATACTTGTGCCACAGTTAGAAAAATGTTACCAATCGATTCAGAACATTGCATTTCATAAGATCAAACATCTATTTTATATTGGAATCAAAGTTTTTAACATTCTTTCATATCGTATATACGATTTTTCGCTCATATACGCGTATCGTCGAAAAACGAAAACTTGAAATCTCGTTCAATATCATTGATTTTATATTCTATCGATGCAGAATAAAGAATATAACAAGAATATAACGTTTTTACTATGTTTAAATACGCGTTTTCATATGATAATTGTCGAAAAACGTAATCGACATACGCGAATTTCGGTATATGCGAAGATAAAATCGTGAAATCTTTAATAATACTTGTGCCACAGTTAGATAAATGTTACCAATCGATTCAGAACATTGCATTTCATAAGATCAAAAATCTATTTTATATTGGAATCAAAGTTTTTAACATTCTTTCATATCGTATATACGATTTTTCGCTCATATACGCGTATCGTCGAAAAACGAAAACTTGAAATCTCGTTCAATTTCATTGATTTTATATTCTATCGATGCAGAATAAAGAATATAACAAGAATATAACGTTTTTACTATGTTTAAATACGCGTTTTCATATGATAATTGTCGAAAAACGTAATCGACATACGCGAATTTCGGTATATGCGAAGATAAAATCGTGAAATCTTTAATAATACTTGTGCCACAGTTAGAAAAATGTTACCAATCGATTCAGAACATTGCATTTCATAAGATCAAACATCTATTTTATATTGGAATCAAAGTTTTTAACATTCTTTCATATCGTATATACGATTTTTCGCTCATATACGCGTATCGTCGAAAAACGAAAACTTGAAATCTCGTTCAATTTCATTGATTTTATATTCTATCGATGCAGAATAAAGAATATAACAAGAATATAACGTTTTTACTATGTTTAAATACGCGTTTTCATATGATAATTGTCGATAAACGTAATCGACATACGCGAATTTCGGTATATGCGAAGATAAAATCGTGAAATCTTTAATAATACTTGCGCCACAGTTAGAAAAATGTTACCAATCGATTCAGAACATTGCATTTCATAAGATCAAACATCTATTTTATATTGGAATCAAAGTTTTTAACATTCTTTCATATCGTAAATACGATTTTTCGCTCATATACGCGTATCGTCGAAAAACGAAAACTTGAAATCTCGTTCAATTTCATTGATTTTATATTCTATCGATGCAGAATAAAGAATATAACAAGAATATAACGTTTTTACTATGTTTAAATACGCGTTTTCATATGATAATTGTCGAAAAACGTAATCGACATACGCGAATTTCGGTATATGCGAAGATAAAATCGTGAAATCTTTAATAATAATTGTGCCACAGTTAGAAAAATGTTACCAATCGATTCAGAACATTGCATTTCATAAGATCAAATATCTATTTTATATTGGAATCAAAGTTTTTAACATTCTTTCATATCGTATATACGATTTTTCGCTCATATACGCGTATCGTCGAAAAACGAAAACCTGAAATCTCGTTCAATTTCATTGATTTTATATTCTATCGATGCAGAATAAAGAATATAACAAGAATATTACGTTTTTACTATGTTTAAATACGCGTTTTCATATGATAATTGTCGAAAAACGTAATCGACATACGCGAATTTCGGTATATGCGAAGATAAAATCGTGAAATCTTTAATAATACTTGTGCCACAGTTAGAAAAATGTTACCAATCGATTCAGAACATTGCATTTCATAAGATCAAACATCTATTTTATATTGGAATCAAAGTTTTAAACATTCTTTCATATCGTATATACGATTTTTCGCTCATATACGCGTATCGTCGAAAAACGAAAACTTGAAATCTCGTTCAATTTCATTGATTTTATATTCTATCGATGCAGAATAAAGAATATAACAAGAATATAACGTTTTTACTATGTTTAAATACGCGTTTTCATATGATAATTGTCGAAAAACGTAATCGACATACGCGAATTTCGGTATATGCGAAGATAAAATCGTGAAATCTTTAATAATACTTGTGCCACAGTTAGAAAAATGTTACCAATCGATTCAGAACATTGCATTTCATAAGATCAAACATCTATTTTATATTGGAATCAAAGTTTTTAACATTCTTTCATATCGTATATACGATTTTTCGCTCATATACGCGTATCGTCGAAAAACGAAAACTTGAAATCTCGTTCAATTTCATTGATTTTATATTCTATCGATGCAGAATAAAGAATATAACAAGAATATAACGTTTTTACTATGTTTAAATACGCGTTTTCATATGATAATTGTCGAAAAACGTAATCGACATACGCGAATTTCGGTATATGCGAAGATAAAATCGTGAAATCTTTAATAATACTTGTGCCACAGTTAGAAAAATGTTACCAATCGATTCAGAACATTGCATTTCATAAGATCAAACATCTATTTTATATTGGAATCAAAGTTTATAACATTCTTTCATATCGTATATACGATTTTTCGCTCATATACGCGTATCGTCGAAAAACGAAAACTTGAAAACTCGTTCAATTTCATTGATTTTATATTCTATCGATGCAGAATAAAGAATATAACAAGAATATAACGTTTTTACTATGTTTAAATACGCGTTTTCATATGATAATTGTCGAAAAACGTAATCGACATACGCGAATTTCGGTATATGCGAAGATAAAATCGTGAAATCTTTAATAATACTTGTGCCACAGTTAGAAAAATGTTACCAATCGATTCAGAACATTGCATTTCATAAGATCAAACATCTATTTTATATTGGAATCAAAGTTTTTAACATTCTTTCATATCGTATATACGATTTTTCGCTCATATACGCGTATCGTCGAAAAACGAAAACTTGAAATCTCGTTCAATATCATTGATTTTATATTCTATCGATGCAGAATAAAGAATATAACAAGAATATAACGTTTTTACTATGTTTAAATACGCGTTTTCATATGATAATTGTCGAAAAACGTAATCGACATACGCGAATTTCGGTATATGCGAAGATAAAATCGTGAAATCTTTAATAATACTTGTGCCACAGTTAGATAAATGTTACCAATCGATTCAGAACATTGCATTTCATAAGATCAAAAATCTATTTTATATTGGAATCAAAGTTTTTAACATTCTTTCATATCGTATATACGATTTTTCGCTCATATACGCGTATCGTCGAAAAACGAAAACTTGAAATCTCGTTCAATTTCATTGATTTTATATTCTATCGATGCAGAATAAAGAATATAACAAGAATATAACGTTTTTACTATGTTTAAATACGCGTTTTCATATGATAATTGTCGAAAAACGTAATCGACATACGCGAATTTCGGTATATGCGAAGATAAAATCGTGAAATCTTTAATAATACTTGTGCCACAGTTAGAAAAATGTTACCAATCGATTCAGAACATTGCATTTCATAAGATCAAACATCTATTTTATATTGGAATCAAAGTTTTTAACATTCTTTCATATCGTATATACGATTTTTCGCTCATATACGCGTATCGTCGAAAAACGAAAACTTGAAATCTCGTTCAATTTCATTGATTTTATATTCTATCGATGCAGAATAAAGAATATAACAAGAATATAACGTTTTTACTATGTTTAAATACGCGTTTTCATATGATAATTGTCGATAAACGTAATCGACATACGCGAATTTCGGTATATGCGAAGATAAAATCGTGAAATCTTTAATAATACTTGCGCCACAGTTAGAAAAATGTTACCAATCGATTCAGAACATTGCATTTCATAAGATCAAACATCTATTTTATATTGGAATCAAAGTTTTTAACATTCTTTCATATCGTATATACGATTTTTCGCTCATATACGCGTATCGTCGAAAAACGAAAACTTGAAATCTCGTTCAATTTCATTGATTTTATATTCTATCGATGCAGAATAAAGAATATAACAAGAATATAACGTTTTTACTATGTTTAAATACGCGTTTTCATATGATAATTGTCAAAAAACGTAATCGACATACGCGAATTTCGGTATATGCGAAGATGAAATCGTGAAATCTTTAATAATACTTGTGCCACAGTTAGAAAAATGTTACCAATCGATTCAGAACATTGCATTTCATAAGATCAAACATCTATTTTATATTGGAATCAAAGTTTTTAACATTCTTTCATATCGTATATACGATTTTTCGCTCAGATACGCGAATCGTCGAAAAACGAAAACTTGAAATCTCGTTCAATTTCATTGATTTTATATTCTATCGATGCAGAATAAAGAATATAACAAGAATATAACGTTTTTACTATGTTTAAATACGCGTTTTCATATGATAATTGTCAAAAAACGTAATCGACATACGCGAATTTCGGTATATGCGAAGATAAAATCGTGAAATCTTTAATAATACTTGCGCCACAGTTAGAAAAATGTTACCAATCGATTCAGAACATTGCATTTCATAAGATCAAACATCTATTTTATATTGGAATCAAAGTTTTTAACATTCTTTCATATCGTATATACGATTTTTCGCTCATATACGCGTATCGTCGAAAAACGAAAACTTGAAATCTCGTTCAATTTCATTGATTTTATATTCTATCGATGCAGAATAAAGAATATAACAAGAATATAACGTTTTTACTATGTTTAAATACGCGTTTTCATATGATAATTGTCAAAAAACGTAATCGACATACGCGAATTTCGGTATATGCGAAGATGAAATCGTGAAATCTTTAATAATACTTGTGCCACAGTTAGAAAAATGTTACCAATCGATTCAGAACATTGCATTTCATAAGATCAAACATCTATTTTATATTGGAATCAAAGTTTTTAACATTCTTTCATATCGTATATACGATTTTTCGATCAGATACGCGAATCGTCGAAAAACGAAAACTTGAAATCTCGTTCAATATCATTGATTTTATATTCTATCGATGCAGAATAAAGAATATAACAAGAATATAACGTTTTTACTATGTTTAAATACGCGTTTTCATATGATAATTGTCGAAAAACGTAATCGACATACGCGAATTTCGGTATATGCGAAGATAAAATCGTGAAATCTTTAATAATACTTGTGCCACAGTTAGAAAAATGTTACCAATCGATTCAGAACATTGCATTTCATAAGATCAAAAATCTATTTTATATTGGAATCAAAGTTTTTAACATTCTTTCATATCGTATATACGATTTTTCGCTCATATACGCGTATCGTCGAAAAACGAAAACTTGAAATCTCGTTCAATTTCATTGATTTTATATTCTATCGATGCAGAATAAAGAATATAACAAGAATATAACGTTTTTACTATGTTTAAATACGCGTTTTCATATGATAATTGTCGAAAAACGTAATCGACATACGCGAATTTCGGTATATGCGAAGATAAAATCGTGAAATCTTTAATAATACTTGTGCCACAGTTAGAAAAATGTTACCAATCGATTCAGAACATTGCATTTCATAAGATCAAACATCTATTTTATATTGGAATCAAAGTTTTTAACATTCTTTCATATCGTATATACGATTTTTCGCTCATATACGCGTATCGTCGAAAAACGAAAACTTGAAATCTCGTTCAATTTCATTGATTTTATATTCTATCGATGCAGAATAAAGAATATAACAAGAATATAACGTTTTTACTATGTTTAAATACGCGTTTTCATATGATAATTGTCGATAAACGTAATCGACATACGCGAATTTCGGTATATGCGAAGATAAAATCGTGAAATCTTTAATAATACTTGCGCCACAGTTAGAAAAATGTTACCAATCGATTCAGAACATTGCATTTCATAAGATCAAACATCTATTTTATATTGGAATCAAAGTTTTTAACATTCTTTCATATCGTATATACGATTTTTCGCTCATATACGCGTATCGTCGAAAAACGAAAACTTGAAATCTCGTTCAATTTCATTGATTTTATATTCTATCGATGCAGAATAAAGAATATAACAAGAATATAACGTTTTTACTATGTTTAAATACGCTTTTTCATATGATAATTGTCAAAAACGTAATCGACATACGCGAATTTCGGTATATGCGAAGATGGAATCGTGAAATCTTTACTAATACTTGTGCCACAGTTAGAAAAATGTTACCAATCGATTCAGAACATTGCATTTCATAAGATCAAACATCTATTTTATATTGGAATCAAAGTTTTTAACATTCTTTCATATCGTATATACGATTTTTCGCTCATATACGCGAATCGTCGAAAAACGAAAACTTGAAATCTCGTTCAATTTCATTGATTTTATATTCTATCGATGCAGAATAAAGAATATAACAAGAATATAACGTTTTTACTATGTTTAAATACGCGTTTTCATATGATAATTGTCAAAAAACGTAATCGACATACGCGAATTTCGGTATATGCGAAGATAAAATCGTGAAATCTTTAATAATACTTGCGCCACAGTTAGAAAAATGTTACCAATCGATTCAGAACATTGCATTTCATAAGATCAAACATCTATTTTATATTGGAATCAAAGTTTTTAACATTCTTTCATATCGTATATACGATTTTTCGCTCATATACGCGTATCGTCGAAAAACGAAAACTTGAAATCTCGTTCAATTTCATTGATTTTATATTCTATCGATGCAGAATAAAGAATATAACAAGAATATAACGTTTTTACTATGTTTAAATACGCGTTTTCATATGATAATTGTCAAAAAACGTAATCGACATACGCGAATTTCGGTATATGCGAAGATGAAATCGTGAAATCTTTAATAATACTTGTGCCACAGTTAGAAAAATGTTACCAATCGATTCAGAACATTGCATTTCATAAGATCAAACATCTATTTTATATTGGAATCAAAGTTTTTAACATTCTTTCATATCGTATATACGATTTTTCGCTCAGATACGCGAATCGTCGAAAAACGAAAACTTGAAATCTCGTTCAATTTCATTGATTTTATATTCTATCGATGCAGAATAAAGAATATAACAAGAATATAACGTTTTTACTATGTTTAAATACGCGTTTTCATATGATAATTGTCGAAAAACGTAATCGACATACGCGAATTTGGGTATATGAGAAGATAAAATCGTGATATCTTTAATAATACTTGTGCCACAGTTAGAAAAATGTTACCAATCGATTCAGAACATTGCATTTCATAAGATCAAACATCTATTTTATATTGGAATCAAAGTTTTTAACATTCTTTCATATCGTATATACGATTTTTCGCTCATATACGCGTATCGTCGAAAAACGAAAACTTGAAATCTCGTTCAATTTCATTGATTTTATATTCTATCGATGCAGAATAAAGAATATAACAAGAATATAACGTTTTTACTATGTTTAAATACGCGTTTTCATATGATAATTGTCGAAAAACGTAATCGACATACGCGAATTTCGGTATATGCGAAGATAAAATCGTGAAATCTTTAATAATACTTGTGCCACAGTTAGAAAAATGTTACCAATCGATTCAGAACATTGCATTTCATAAGATCAAACATCTATTTTATATTGGAATCAAAGTTTTTAACATTCTTTCATATCGTATATACGATTTTTCGCTCATATACGCGTATCGTCGAAAAACGAAAACTTGAAATCTCGTTCAATTTCATTGATTTTATATTCTATCGATGCAGAATAAAGAATATAACAAGAATATAACGTTTTTACTATGTTTAAATACGCGTTTTCATATGATAATTGTCGAAAAACGTAATCGACATACGCGAATTTCGGTATATGCGAAGATAAAATCGTGAAATCTTTAATAATACTTGTGCCACAGTTAGAAAAATGTTACCAATCGATTCAGAACATTGCATTTCATAAGATCAAACATCTATTTTATATTGGAATCAAAGTTTTTAACATTCTTTCATATCGTATATACGATTTTTCGCTCATATACGCGTATCGTCGAAAAACGAAAACTTGAAATCTCGTTCAATATCATTGATTTTATATTCTATCGATGCAGAATAAAGAATATAACAAGAATATAACGTTTTTACTATGTTTAAATACGCGTTTTCATATGATAATTGTCGAAAAACGTAATCGACATACGCGAATTTCGGTATATGCGAAGATAAAATCGTGAAATCTTTAATAATACTTGTGCCACAGTTAGATAAATGTTACCAATCGATTCAGAACATTGCATTTCATAAGATCAAAAATCTATTTTATATTGGAATCAAAGTTTTTAACATTCTTTCATATCGTATATACGATTTTTCGCTCATATACGCGTATCGTCGAAAAACGAAAACTTGAAATCTCGTTCAATTTCATTGATTTTATATTCTATCGATGCAGAATAAAGAATATAACAAGAATATAACGTTTTTACTATGTTTAAATACGCGTTTTCATATGATAATTGTCAAAAAACGTAATCGACATACGCGAATTTCGGTATATGCGAAGATAAAATCGTGAAATCTTTAATAATACTTGCGCCACAGTTAGAAAAATGTTACCAATCGATTCAGAACATTGCATTTCATAAGATCAAACATCTATTTTATATTGGAATCAAAGTTTTTAACATTCTTTCATATCGTATATACGATTTTTCGCTCATATACGCGTATCGTCGAAAAACGAAAACTTGAAATCTCGTTCAATTTCATTGATTTTATATTCTATCGATGCAGAATAAAGAATATAACAAGAATATAACGTTTTTACTATGTTTAAATACGCGTTTTCATATGATAATTGTCAAAAAACGTAATCGACATACGCGAATTTCGGTATATGCGAAGATGAAATCGTGAAATCTTTAATAATACTTGTGCCACAGTTAGAAAAATGTTACCAATCGATTCAGAACATTGCATTTCATAAGATCAAACATCTATTTTATATTGGAATCAAAGTTTTTAACATTCTTTCATATCGTATATACGATTTTTCGCTCAGATACGCGAATCGTCGAAAAACGAAAACTTGAAATCTCGTTCAATTTCATTGATTTTATATTCTATCGATGCAGAATAAAGAATATAACAAGAATATAACGTTTTTACTATGTTTAAATACGCGTTTTCATATGATAATTGTCGAAAAACGTAATCGACATACGCGAATTTGGGTATATGAGAAGATAAAATCGTGATATCTTTAATAATACTTGTGCCACAGTTAGAAAAATGTTACCAATCGATTCAGAACATTGCATTTCATAAGATCAAACATCTATTTTATATTGGAATCAAAGTTTTTAACATTCTTTCATATCGTATATACGATTTTTCGCTCATATACGCGTATCGTCGAAAAACGAAAACTTGAAATCTCGTTCAATTTCATTGATTTTATATTCTATCGATGCAGAATAAAGAATATAACAAGAATATAACGTTTTTACTATGTTTAAATACGCGTTTTCATATGATAATTGTCGAAAAACGTAATCGACATACGCGAATTTCGGTATATGCGAAGATAAAATCGTGAAATCTTTAATAATACTTGTGCCACAGTTAGAAAAATGTTACCAATCGATTCAGAACATTGCATTTCATAAGATCAAACATCTATTTTATATTGGAATCAAAGTTTTTAACATTCTTTCATATCGTATATACGATTTTTCGCTCATATACGCGTATCGTCGAAAAACGAAAACTTGAAATCTCGTTCAATTTCATTGATTTTATATTCTATCGATGCAGAATAAAGAATATAACAAGAATATAACGTTTTTACTATGTTTAAATACGCGTTTTCATATGATAATTGTCGAAAAACGTAATCGACATACGCGAATTTCGGTATATGCGAAGATAAAATCGTGAAATCTTTAATAATACTTGTGCCACAGTTAGAAAAATGTTACCAATCGATTCAGAACATTGCATTTCATAAGATCAAACATCTATTTTATATTGGAATCAAAGTTTTTAACATTCTTTCATATCGTATATACGATTTTTCGCTCATATACGCGTATCGTCGAAAAACGAAAACTTGAAATCTCGTTCAATTTCATTGATTTTATATTCTATCGATGCAGAATAAAGAATATAACAAGAATATAACGTTTTTACTATGTTTAAATACGCGTTTTCATATGAAAATTGTCGAAAAACGTAATCGACATACGCGAATTTCGGTATATGCGAAGATAAAATCGTGAAATCTTTAATAATACTTGTGCCACAGTTAGAAAAATGTTACCAATCGATTCAGAACATTGCATCTCATAAGATCAAACATCTATTTTATATTGGAATCAAAGTTTTTATCATTCTTTCATATCGTATATACGATTTTTCGCTCATATACGCGTATCGTCGAAAAACGAAAACTTGAAATCTCGTTCAATTTCATTGATTTTATATTCTATCGATGCAGAATAAAGAATATAACAAGAATATAACGTTTTTACTATGTTTAAATACGCGTTTTCATATGATAATTGTCGAAAAACGTAATCGACATACGCGAATTTCGGTATATGCGAAGATAAAATCGTGAAATCTTTAATAATACTTGTGCCACAGTTAGAAAAATGTTACCAATCGATTCAGAACATTGCATTTCATAAGATCAAACATCTATTTTATATTGGAATCAAAGTTTTTAACATTCTTTCATATCGTATATACGATTTTTCGCTCATATACGCGTATCGTCGAAAAACGAAAACTTGAAATCTCGTTCAATTTCATTGATTTTATATTCTATCGATGCAGAATAAAGAATATAACAAGAATATAACGTTTTTACTATGTTTAAATACGCGTTTTCATATGATAATTGTCGAAAAACGTAATCGACATACGCGAATTTCGGTATATGCGAAGATAAAATCGTGAAATCTTTAATAATACTTGTGCCACAGTTAGAAAAATGTTACCAATCGATTCAGAACATTGCATCTCATAAGATCAAACATCTATTTTATATTGGAATCAAAGTTTTTATCATTCTTTCATATCGTATATACGATTTTTCGCTCATATACGCGTATCGTCGAAAAACGAAAACTTGAAATCTCGTTCAATTTCATTGATTTTATATTCTATCGATGCAGAATAAAGAATATAACAAGAATATAACGTTTTTACTATGTTTAAATACGCGTTTTCATATGATAATTGTCGAAAAACGTAATCGACATACGCGAATTTCGGTATATGCGAAGATAAAATCGTGAAATCTTTAATAATACTTGTGCCACAGTTAGAAAAATGTTACCAATCGATTCAGAACATTGCATTTCATAAGATCAAACATCTATTTTATATTGGAATCAAAGTTTTTAACATTCTTTCATATCGTATATACGATTTTTCGCTCATATACGCGTATCGTCGAAAAACGAAAACTTGAAATCTCGTTCAATTTCATTGATTTTATATTCTATCGATGCAGAATAAAGAATATAACAAGAATATAACGTTTTTACTATGTTTAAATACGCGTTTTCATATGATAATTGTCGAAAAACGTAATCGACATACGCGAATTTCGGTATATGCGAAGATAAAATCGTGAAATCTTTAATAATACTTGTGCCACAGTTAGAAAAATGTTACCAATCGATTCAGAACATTGCATTTCATAAGATCAAACATCTATTTTATATCGGAATCAAAGTTTTTAACATTCTTTCATATCGTATATACGATTTTTCGCTCATATACGCGTATCGTCGAAAAACGAAAACTTGAAATCTCGTTCAATTTCATTGATTTTATATTCTATCGATGCAGAATAAAGAATATAACAAGAATATAACGTTTTTACTATGTTTAAATACGCGTTTTCATATGATAATTGTCGAAAAACGTAATCGACATACGCGAATTTCGGTATATGCGAAGATAAAATCGTGAAATCTTTAATAATACTTGTGCCACAGTTAGAAAAATGTTACCAATCGATTCAGAACATTCCATTTCATAAGATCAAACATCTATTTTATATTGGAATCAAAGTTTTTATTATTCTTTCATATCGTATATACGATTTTTCGCTCATATACGCGTATCGTCGAAAAACGAAAACTTGAAATCTCGTTCAATTTCATTGATTTTATATTCTATCGATGCAGAATAAAGAATATAACAAGAATATAACGTTTTTACTATGTTTAAATACGCGTTTTCATATGATAATTGTCGAAAAACGTAATCGACATACGCGAATTTCGGTATATGCGAAGATAAAATCGTGAAATCTTTAATAATACTTGTGCCACAGTTAGAAAAATGTTACCAATCGATTCAGAACATTGCATTTCATAAGATCAAACATCTATTTTATATTGGAATCAAAGTTTTTAACATTCTTTCATATCGTATATACGATTTTTCGCTCATATACGCGTATCGTCGAAAAACGAAAACTTGAAATCTCGTTCAATTTCATTGATTTTATATTCTATCGATGCAGAATAAAGAATATAACAAGAATATAACGTTTTTACTATGTTTAAATACGCGTTTTCATATGATAATTGTCGAAAAACGTAATCGACATACGCGAATTTCGGTATATGCGAAGATAAAATCGTGAAATCTTTAATAATACTTGTGCCACAGTTAGAAAAATGTTACCAATCGATTCAGAACATTGCATTTCATAAGATCAAACATCTATTTTATATTGGAATCAAAGTTTTTAACATTCTTTCATATCGTATATACGATTTTTCGCTCATATACGCGTATCGTCGAAAAACGAAAACTTGAAATCTCGTTCAATTTCATTGATTTTATATTCTATCGATGCAGAATAAAGAATATAACAAGAATATAACGTTTTTACTATGTTTAAATACGCGTTTTCATATGATAATTGTCGAAAAACGTAATCGACATACGCGAATTTCGGTATATGCGAAGATAAAATCGTGAAATCTTTAATAATACTTGTGCCACAGTTAGAAAAATGTTACCAATCGATTCAGAACATTGCATTTCATATTATCAAACATCTATTTTATATCGGAATCAAAGTTTTTAACATTCTTTCATATCGTATATACGATTTTTCGCTCATATACGCGTATCGTCGAAAAACGAAAACTTGAAATCTCGTTCAATTTCATTGATTTTATATTCTATCGATGCAGAATAAAGAATATAACAAGAATATAACGTTTTTACTATGTTTAAATACGCGTTTTCATATGATAATTGTCGAAAAACGTAATCGACATACGCGAATTTCGGTATATGCGAAGATAAAATCGTGAAATCTTTAATAATACTTGTGCCACAGTTAGAAAAATGTTACCAATCGATTCAGAACATTGCATTTCATAAGATCAAACATCTATTTTATATTGGAATCAAAGTTTTTAACATTCTTTCATATCGTATATACGATTTTTCGCTCATATACGCGTATCGTCGAAAAACGAAAACTTGAAATCTCGTTCAATTTCATTGATTTTATATTCTATCGATGCAGAATAAAGAATATAACAAGAATATAACGTTTTTACTATGTTTAAATACGCGTTTTCATATGATAATTGTCGAAAAACGTAATCGACATACGCGAATTTCGGTATATGCGAAGATAAAATCGTGAAATCTTTAATAATACTTGTGCCACAGTTAGAAAAATGTTACCAATCGATTCAGAACATTGCATTTCATAAGATCAAACATCTATTTTATATTGGAATCAAAGTTTTTAACATTCTTTCATATCGTATATACGATTTTTCGCTCATATACGCGTATCGTCGAAAAACGAAAACTTGAAATCTCGTTCAATTTCATTGATTTTATATTCTATCGATGCAGAATAAAGAATATAACAAGAATATAACGTTTTTACTATGTTTAAATACGCGTTTTCATATGATAATTGTCGAAAAACGAAATCGACATACGCGAATTTCGGTATATGCGAAGATAAAATCGTGAAATCTTTAATAATACTTGTGCCACAGTTAGAAAAATGTTACCAATCGATTCAGAACATTGCATTTCATAAGATCAAACATCTATTTTATATTGGAATCAAAGTTTTTAACATTCTTTCATATCGTATATACGATTTTTCGCTCATATACGCGTATCGTCGAAAAACGAAAACTTGAAATCTCGTTCAATTTCATTGATTTTATATTCTATCGATGCAGAATAAAGAATATAACAAGAATATAACGTTTTTACTATGTTTAAATACGCGTTTTCATATGATAATTGTCGAAAAACGTAATCGACATACGCGAATTTCGGTATATGCGAAGATAAAATCGTGAAATCTTTAATAATACTTGTGCCACAGTTAGAAAAATGTTACCAATCGATTCAGAACATTGCATTTCATAAGATCAAACATCTATTTTATATTGGAATCAAAGTTTTTAACATTCTTTCATATCGTATATACGATTTTTCGCTCATATACGCGTATCGTCGAAAAACGAAAACTTGAAATCTCGTTCAATTTCATTGATTTTATATTCTATCGATGCAGAATAAAGAATATAACAAGAATATAACGTTTTTACTATGTTTAAATACGCGTTTTCATATGATAATTGTCGAAAAACGTAATCGACATACGCGAATTTCGGTATATGCGAAGATAAAATCGTGAAATCTTTAATAATACTTGTGCCACAGTTAGAAAAATGTTACCAATCGATTCAGAACATTGCATTTCATAAGATCAAACATCTATTTTATATTGGAATCAAAGTTTTTAACATTCTTTCATATCGTATATACGATTTTTCGCTCATATACGCGTATCGTCGAAAAACGAAAACTTGAAATCTCGTTCAATTTCATTGATTTTATATTCTATCGATGCAGAATAAAGAATATAACAAGAATATAACGTTTTTACTATGTTTAAATACGAGTTTTCATATGATAATTGTCGAAAAACGTAATCGACATACGCGAATTTCGGTATATGCGAAGATAAAATCGTGAAATCTTTAATAATACTTGTGCCACAGTTAGAAAAATGTTACCAATCGATTCAGAACATTGCATTTCATAAGATCAAACATCTATTTTATATTGGAATCAAAGTTTTTAACATTCTTTCATATCGTATATACGATTTTTCGCTCATATACGCGTATCGTCGAAAAACGAAAACTTGAAATCTCGTTCAATTTCATTGATTTTATATTCTATCGATGCAGAATAAAGAATATAACAAGAATATAACGTTTCTACTATGTTTAAATACGCGTTTTCATATGATAATTGTCGAAAAACGTAATCGACATACGCGAATTTCGGTATATGCGAAGATAAAATCGTGAAATCTTTAATAATACTTGTGCCACAGTTAGAAAAATGTTACCAATCGATTCAGAACATTGCATTTCATAAGATCAAACATCTATTTTATATTGGAATCAAAGTTTTTAACATTCTTTCATATCGTATATACGATTTTTCGCACATATACGCGTATCGTCGAAAAACGAAAACTTGAAATCTCGTTCAATTTCATTGATTTTATATTCTATCGATGCAGAATAAAGAATATAACAAGAATATAACGTTTCTACTATGTTTAAATACGCGTTTTCATATGATAATTGTCGAAAAAACGTAATCGACATACGCGAATTTCGGTATATGCGAAGATAAAATCGTGAAATCTTTAATAATACTTGTGCCACAGTTAGAAAAATGTTACCAATCGATTCAGAACATTGCATTTCATAAGATCAAACATCTATTTTATATTGGAATCAAAGTTTTTAACATTCTTTCATATCGTATATACGATTTTTCGCTCATATACGCGTATCGTCGAAAAACGAAAACTTGAAATCTCGTTCAATTTCATTGATTTTATATTCTATCGATGCAGAATAAAGAATATAACAAGAATATAACGTTTTTACTATGTTTAAATACGCGTTTTCATATGATAATTGTCGAAAAACGTAATCGACATACGCGAATTTCGGTATATGCGAAGATAAAATCGTGAAATCTTTAATAATACTTGTGCCACAGTTAGAAAAATGTTACCAATCGATTCAGAACATTGCATTTCATAAGATCAAACATCTATTTTATATTGGAATCAAAGTTTTTAACATTCTTTCATATCGTATATACGATTTTTCGCTCATATACGCAAATCGTCGAAAAACGAAAACTTGAAATCTCGTTCAATTTCATTGATTTTATATTCTATCGATGCAGAATAAAGAATATAACAAGAATATAACGTTTTTACTATGTTTAAATACGCGTTTTCATATGATAATTGTCGAAAAACGTAATCGACATACGCGAATTTCGGTATATGCGAAGATAAAATCGTGAAATCTTTAATAATACTTGTGCCACAGTTAGAAAAATGTTACCAATCGATTCAGAACATTGCATTTCATAAGATCAAACATCTATTTTATATTGGAATCAAAGTTTTTAACATTCTTTCATATCGTATATACGATTTTTCGCTCATATACGCGTATCGTCGAAAAACGAAAACTTGAAATCTCGTTCAATTTCATTGATTTTATATTCTATCGATGCAGAATAAAGAATATAACAAGAATATAACGTTTTTACTATGTTTAAATACGCGTTTTCATATGATAATTGTCGAAAAAAGTAATCGACATACGCGAATTTCGGTATATGCGAAGATAAAATCGTGAAATCATTAATAAAACTTGTGCCACAGTTAGAAAAATGTTACCAATCGATTCAGATCATTGCATTTCATAAGATCAAACATCTATTTTATATTGGAATCAAAGTTTTTAACATTCTTTCATATCGTATATACGATTTTTCGCTCATATACGCGTATCGTCGAAAAACGAAAACTTGAAATCTCGTTCAATTTCATTGATTTTATATTCTATCGATGCAGAATAAAGAATATAACAAGAATATAACGTTTTTACTATGTTTAAATACGCGTTTTCATATGATAATTGTCGAAAAACGTTATCGACATACGCGAATTTCGTTATATGCGAAGATAAAATCGTGAAATCTTTAATAATACTTGTGCCACAGTTAGAAAAATGTTACCAATCGATTCAGAACATTGCATTTCATAAGATCAAACATCTATTTTATATTGGAATCAAAGTTTTTAACATTCTTTCATATCGTATATACGATTTTTCGCTCATATACGCGTATCGTCGAAAAACGAAAACTTGAAATCTCGTTCAATTTCATTGATTTTATATTCTATCGATGCAGAATAAAGAATATAACAAGAATATAACGTTTTTACTATGTTTAAATACGCGTTTTCATATGATAATTGTCGAAAAACGTAATCGACATACGCGAATTTCGGTATATGCGAAGATAAAATTGTGAAATCTTTAATAATACTTGTGCCACAGTTAGAAAAATGTTACCAATCGATTCAGAACATTGCATTTCATAAGATCAAACATCTATTTTATATTGGAATCAAAGTTTTTAACATTCTTTCATATCGTATATACGATTTTTCGCTCATATACGCGTATCGTTGAAAAACGAAAACTTGAAATCTCGTTCAATTTCATTGATTTTATATTCTATCGATGCAGAATAAAGAATATAACAAGAATATAACGTTTTTACTATGCTGAAATACGCGTTTTCATATGATAATTGTCGAAAAACGTAATCGACATACGCGAATATCGGTATATGCGAAGATAAAATCGTGAAATCTTTAATAATACTTGTGCCACAGTTAGAAAAATGTTACCAATCGATTCAGAACATTGCATTTCATAAGATCAAACATCTATTTTATATTGGAATCAAAGTTTTTAACATTCTTTCATATCGTATATACGATTTTTCGCTCATATACGCGTATCGTCGAAAAACGAAAACTTGAAATCTCGTTCAATTTCATTGATTTTATATTCTATCGATGCAGAATAAAGAATATAACAAGAATATAACGTTTTTACTATGTTTAAATACGCGTTTTCATATGATAATTGTCGAAAAACCTAATCGACATACGCGAATTTCGGTATATGCGAAGATAAAATCGTGAAATCTTTAATAATACTTGTGCCACAGTTAGAAAAATGTTACCAATCGATTCAGAACATTGCATTTCATAAGATCAAACATCTATTTTATATTGGAATCAAAGTTTTTAACATTCTTTCATATCGTATATACGATTTTTCGCTCATATACGCGTATCGTCGAAAAACGAAAACTTGAAATCTCGTTCAATTTCATTGATTTTATATTCTATCGATGCAGAATAAAGAATATAACAAGAATATAACGTTTTTACTATGTTTAAATACGCGTTTTCATATGATAATTGTCGAAAAACCTAATCGACATACGCGAATTTCGGTATATGCGAAGATAAAATCGTGAAATCTTTAATAATACTTGTGCCACAGTTAGAAAAATGTTACCAATCGATTCAGAACATTGCATTTCATATGATCAAACATCTATTTTATATTGGAATCAAAGTTTTTAACATTCTTTCATATCGTATATACGATTTTTCGCTCATATACGCGTATCGTCGAAAAACGAAAACTTGAAATCTCGTTCAATTTCATTGATTTTATATTCTATCGATGCAGAATAAAGAATATAACAAGAATATAACGTTTTTACTATGTTTAAATACGCGTTTTCATATGATAATTGTCGAAAAACGTAATCGACATACGCGAATTTCGGTATATGCGAAGATAAAATCGTGAAATCTTTAATAATACTTGTGCCACAGTTAGAAAAATGTTACCAATCGATTCAGAACATTGCATTTCATAAGATCAAACATCTATTTTATATTGGAATCAAAGTTTTTAACATTCTTTCATATCGTATATACGATTTTTCGCTCATATACGCAAATCGTCGAAAAACGAAAACTTGAAATCTCGTTCAATTTCATTGATTTTATATTCTATCGATGCAGAATAAAGAATATAACAAGAATATAACGTTTTTACTATGTTTAAATACGCGTTTTCATATGATAATTGTCGAAAAACGTAATCGACATACGCGAATTTCGGTATATGCGAAGATAAAATCGTGAAATCTTTAATAATACTTGTGCCACAGTTAGAAAAATGTTACCAATCGATTCAGAACATTGCATTTCATAAGATCAAACATCTATTTTATATTGGAATCAAAGTTTTTAACATTCTTTCATATCGTATATACGATTTTTCGCTCATATACGCGTATCGTCGAAAAACGAAAACTTGAAATCTCGTTCAATTTCATTGATTTTATATTCTATCGATGCAGAATAAAGAATATAACAAGAATATAACGTTTTTACTATGTTTAAATACGCGTTTTCATATGATAATTGTCGAAAAAAGTAATCGACATACGCGAATTTCGGTATATGCGAAGATAAAATCGTGAAATCATTAATAAAACTTGTGCCACAGTTAGAAAAATGTTACCAATCGATTCAGATCATTGCATTTCATAAGATCAAACATCTATTTTATATTGGAATCAAAGTTTTTAACATTCTTTCATATCGTATATACGATTTTTCGCTCATATACGCGTATCGTCGAAAAACGAAAACTTGAAATCTCGTTCAATTTCATTGATTTTATATTCTATCGATGCAGAATAAAGAATATAACAAGAATATAACGTTTTTACTATGTTTAAATACGCGTTTTCATATGATAATTGTCGAAAAACGTTATCGACATACGCGAATTTCGGTATATGCGAAGATAAAATCGTGAAATCTTTAATAATACTTGTGCCACAGTTAGAAAAATGTTACCAATCGATTCAGAACATTGCATTTCATAAGATCAAACATCTATTTTATATTGGAATCAAAGTTTTTAACATTCTTTCATATCGTATATACGATTTTTCGCTCATATACGCGTATCGTCGAAAAACGAAAACTTGAAATCTCGTTCAATTTCATTGATTTTATATTCTATCGATGCAGAATAAAGAATATAACAAGAATATAACGTTTTTACTATGTTTAAATACGCGTTTTCATATGATAATTGTCGAAAAACGTAATCGACATACGCGAATTTCGGTATATGCGAAGATAAAATCGTGAAATCTTTAATAATACTTGTGCCACAGTTAGAAAAATGTTACCAATCGATTCAGAACATTGCATTTCATAAGATCAAACATCTATTTTATATTGGAATCAAAGTTTTTAACATTCTTTCATATCGTATATACGATTTTTCGCTCATATACGCGTATCGTCGAAAAACGAAAACTTGAAATCTCGTTCAATTTCATTGATTTTATATTCTATCGATGCAGAATAAAGAATATAACAAGAATATAACATTTTTACTATGTTTAAATACGCGTTTTCATATGATAATTGTCGAAAAACGTAATCGACATACGCGAATTTCGGTATATGCGAAGATAAAATTGTGAAATCTTTAATAATACTTGTGCCACAGTTAGAAAAATGTTACCAATCGATTCAGAACATTGCATTTCATAAGATCAAACATCTATTTTATATTGGAATCAAAGTTTTTAACATTCTTTCATATCGTATATACGATTTTTCGCTCATATACGCGTATCGTCGAAAAACGAAAACTTGAAATCTCGTTCAATTTCATTGATTTTATATTCTATCGATGCAGAATAAAGAATATAACAAGAATATAACGTTTTTACTATGTTTAAATACGCGTTTTCATATGATAATTGTCGAAAAACCTAATCGACATACGCGAATTTCGGTATATGCGAAGATAAAATCGTGAAATCTTTAATAATACTTGTGCCACAGTTAGAAAAATGTTACCAATCGATTCAGAACATTGCATTTCATAAGATCAAACATCTATTTTATATTGGAATCAAAGTTTTTAACATTCTTTCATATCGTATATACGATTTTTCGCTCATATACGCGTATCGTCGAAAAACGAAAACTTGAAATCTCGTTCAATTTCATTGATTTTATATTCTATCGATGCAGAATAAAGAATATAACAAGAATATAACGTTTTTACTATGTTTAAATACGCGTTTTCATATGATAATTGTCGAAAAACGTAATCGACATACGCGAATTTCGGTATATGCGAAGATAAAATCGTGAAATCTTTAATAATACTTGTGCCACAGTTAGAAAAATGTTACCAATCGATTCAGAACATTGCATTTCATAAGATCAAACATCTATTTTATATTGGAATCAAAGTTTTTAACATTCTTTCATATCGTATATACGATTTTTCACTCATATACGCGTATCGTCGAAAAACGAAAACTTGAAATCTCGTTCAATTTCATTGATTTTATATTCTATCGATGCAGAATAAAGAATATAACAAGAATATAACGTTTTTACTATGTTTAAATACGCGTTTTCATATGATAATTGTCGAAAAACGTAATCGACATACGCGAATTTCGGTATATGCGAAGATAAAATCGTGAAATCTTTAATAATACTTGTGCCACAGTTAGAAAAATGTTACCAATCGATTCAGAACATTGCATTTCATAAGATCAAACATCTATTTTATATTGGAATCAAAGTTTTTAACATTCTTTCATATCGTATATACGATTTTTCGCTCATATACGCGTATCGTCGAAAAACGAAAACTTGAAATCTCGTTCAATTTCATTGATTTTATATTCTATCGATGCAGAATAAAGAATATAACAAGAATATAACGTTTTTACTATGTTTAAATACGCGTTTTCATATGATAATTGTCGAAAAACGTAATCGACATACGCGAATTTCGGTATATGCGAAGATAAAATCGTGAAATCTTTAATAATACTTGTGCCACAGTTAGAAAAATGTTACCAATCGATTCAGAACATTGCATTTCATAAGATCAAACATCTATTTTATATTGGAATCAAAGTTTTTAACATTCTTTCATATCGTATATACGATTTTTCGCTCATATACGCGTATCGTCGAAAAACGAAAACTTGAAATCTCGTTCAATTTCATTGATTTTATATTCTATCGATGCAGAATAAAGAATATAACAAGAATATAACATTTTTACTATGTTTAAATACGCGTTTTCATATGATAATTGTCGAAAAACGTAATCGACATACGCGAATTTCGGTATATGCGAAGATAAAATCGTGAAATCTTTAATAATACTTGTGCCACAGTTAGAAAAATGTTACCAATCGATTCAGAACATTGCATTTCATAAGATCAAACATCTATTTTATATTGGAATCAAAGTTTTTAACATTCTTTCATATCGTATATACGATTTTTCGCTCATATACGCGTATCGTCGAAAAACGAAAACTTGAAATCTCGTTCAATTTCATTGATTTTATATTCTATCGATGCAGAATAAAGAATATAACAAGAATATAACGTTTTTACTATGTTTAAATACGCGTTTTCATATGATAATTGTCGAAAAACGTAATCGACATACGCGAATTTCGGTATATGCGAAGATAAAATCGTGAAATCTTTAATAATACTTGTGCCACAGTTAGAAAAATGTTACCAATCGATTCAGAACATTGCATTTCATATGATCAAACATCTATTTTATATTGGAATCAAAGTTTTTAACATTCTTTCATATCGTATATACGATTTTTCGCTCATATACGCGTATCGTCGAAAAACGAAAACTTGAAATCTCGTTCAATTTCATTGATTTTATATTCTATCGATGCAGAATAAAGAATATAACAAGAATATAACGTTTTTACTATGTTAAAATACGCGTTTTCATATGATAATTGTCGAAAAACCTAATCGACATACGCGAATTTCGGTATATGCGAAGATAAAATCGTGAAATCTTTAATAATACTTGTGCCACAGTTAGAAAAATGTTACCAATCGATTCAGAACATTGCATTTCATAAGATCAAACATCTATTTTATATTGGAATCGAAGTTTTTAACATTCTTTCATATCGTATATACGATTTTTCGCTCATATACGCGTATCGTCGAAAAACGAAAACTTGAAATCTCGTTCAATTTCATTGATTTTATATTCTATCGATGCAGAATAAAGAATATAACAAGAATATAACGTTTTTACTATGTTTAAATACGCGTTTTCATATGATAATTGTCGAAAAACGTAATCGACATACGCGAATTTCGGTATATGCGAAGATAAAATCGTGAAATCTTTAATAATACTTGTGCCACAGTTAGAAAAATGTTACCAATCGATTCAGAACATTGCATTTCATAAGATCAAACATCTATTTTATATTGGAATCAAAGTTTTTAACATTCTTTCATATCGTATATACGATTTTTCGCTCATATACGCGTATCGTCGAAAAACGAAAACTTGAAATCTCGTTCAATTTCATTGATTTTATATTCTATCGATGCAGAATAAAGAATATAACAAGAATATAACGTTTTTACTATGTTTAAATACGCGTTTTCATATGATAATTGTCGAAAAACGTAATCGACATACGCGAATTTCGGTATATGCGAAGATAAAATCGTGAAATCTTTAATAATACTTGTGCCACAGTTAGAAAAATGTTACCAATCGATTCAGAACATTGCATTTCATAAGATCAAACATCTATTTTATATTGGAATCAAAGTTTTTAACATTCTTTCATATCGTATATACGATTTTTCGCTCATATACGCGTATCGTCGAAAAACGAAAACTTGAAATCTCGTTCAATTTCATTGATTTTATATTCTATCGATGCAGAATAAAGAATATAACAAGAATATAACGTTTTTACTATGTTTAAATACGCGTTTTCATATGATAATTGTCGAAAAACGTAATCGACATACGTGAATTTCGGTATATGCGAAGATAAAATCGTGAAATCCTTAATAATAATTGTGCCACAGTTAGAAAAATGTTACCAATCGATTCAGAACATTGCATTTCATAAGATCAAACATCTATTTTATATTGGAATCAAAGTTTTTAACATTCTTTCATATCGTATATACGATTTTTCGCTCATATACGCGTATCGTCGAAAAACGAAAACTTGAAATCTCGTTCAATTTCATTGACTTTATATTCTATCGATGCAGAATAAAGAACATAACAAGAATATAACGTTTTTACTATGTTTAAATACGCGTTTTCATATGATAATTGTCGAAAAACGTAATCGACATACGCGAATTTCGGTATATGCGAAGATAAAATCGTGAAATCTTTAATAATACTTGTGCCACAGTTAGAAAAATGTTACCAATCGATTCAGAACATTGCATTTCATAAGATCAAACATCTATTTTATATTGCAATCAAAGTTTTAAACATTCTTTCATATCGTATATACGATTTTTCGCTCATATACGCGTATCGTCGAAAAACGAAAACTTGAAATCTCGTTCAATTTCATTGATTTTATATTCTATCGATGCAGAATAAAGAATATAACAAGAATATAACGTTTTTAATATGTTTAAATACGCGTTTTCATATGATAATTGTCGAAAAACGTAATCGACATACGCGAATTTCGGTATATGCGAAGATAAAATCGTGAAATCTTTAATAATACTTGTGCCACAGTTAGAAAAATGTTACCAATCGATTCAGAACATTGCATTTCATAAGATCAAACATCTATTTTATATTGGAATCAAAGTTTTTAACATTCTTTCATATCGTATATACGATTTTTCGCTCATATACGCGTATCGTCGAAAAACGAAAACTTGAAATCTCGTTCAATTTCATTGATTTTATATTCTATCGATGCAGAATAAAGAATATAACAAGAATATAACGTTTTTACTATGTTTAAATACGCGTTTTCATATGATAATTTTCGAAAAACGTAATCGACATACGCGAATTTCGGTATATGCGAAGATAAAATCGTGAAATCTTTAATAATACTTGTGCCACAGTTAGAAAAATGTTACCAATCGATTCAGAACATTGCATTTCATAAGATCAAACATCTATTTTATATTGGAATCAAAGTTTTTAACATTCTTTCATATCGTATATACGATTTTTCGCTCATATACGCGTATCGTCGAAAAACGAAAACTTGAAATCTCGTTCAATTTCATTGATTTTATATTCTATCGATGCAGAATAAAGAATATAACAAGAATATAACGTTTTTACTATGTTTAAATACGCGTTTTCATATGATAATTGTCGAAAAACGTAATCGACATACGCGAATTTCAGTATATGCGAAGATAAAATCGTGAAATCTTTAATAATACTTGTGCCACAGTTAGAAAAATGTTACCAATCGATTCAGAACATTGCATTTCATAAGATCAAACATCTATTTTATATTGGAATCAAAGTTTTTAACATTCTTTCATATCGTATATACGATTTTTCGCTCATATACGCGTATCGTCGAAAAACGAAAACTTGAAATCTCGTTCAATTTCATTGATTTTATATTCTATCGATGCAGAATAAAGAATATAACAAGAATATAACGTTTTTACTATGTTTAAATACGCGTTTTCATATGATAATTGTCGAAAAACGTTATCGACATACGCGAATTTCGGTATATGCGAAGATAAAATCGTGAAATCTTTAATAATACTTGTGCCACAGTTAGAAAAATGTTACCAATCGATTCAGAACATTGCATTTCATAAGATCAAACATCTATTTTATATTGGAATCAAAGTTTTTAACATTCTTTCATATCGTATATACGATTTTTCGCTCATATACGCGTATCGTCGAAAAACGAAAACTTGAAATCTCGTTCAATTTCATTGATTTTATATTCTATCGATGCAGAATAAAGAATATAACAAGAATATAACGTTTTTACTATGTTTAAATACGCGTTTTCATATGATAATTGTCGAAAAACGTAATCGACATACGCGAATTTCGGTATATGCGAAGATAAAATCGTGAAATCTTTAATAATACTTGTGCCACAGTTAGAAAAATGTTACCAATCGATTCAGAACATTGCATTTCATAAGATCAAACATCTATTTTATATTGGAATCAAAGTTTTTAACATTCTTTCATATCGTATATACGATTTTTCGCTCATATACGCGTATCGTCGAAAAACGAAAACTTGAAATCTCGTTCAATTTCATTGATTTTATATTCTATCGATGCAGAATAAAGAATATAACAAGAATATAACATTTTTACTATGTTTAAATACGCGTTTTCACATGATAATTGTCGAAAAACGTAATTGACATACGCGAATTTCGGTATATGCGAAGATAAAATTGTGAAATCTTTAATAATACTTGTGCCACAGTTAGAAAAATGTTACCAATCGATTCAGAACATTGCATTTCATAAGATCAAACATCTATTTTATATTGGAATCAAAGTTTTTAACATTCTTTCATATCGTATATACGATTTTTCGCTCATATACGCGTATCGTCGAAAAACGAAAACTTGAAATCTCGTTCAATTTCATTGATTTTATATTCTATCGATGCAGAATAAAGAATATAACAAGAATATAACGTTTTTACTATGTTTAAATACGCGTTTTCATATGATAATTGTCGAAAAACCTAATCGACATACGCGAATTTCGGTATATGCGAAGATAAAATCGTGAAATCTTTAATAATACTTGTGCCACAGTTAGAAAAATGTTACCAATCGATTCAGAACATTGCATTTCATAAGATCAAACATCTATTTTATATTGGAATCAAAGTTTTTAACATTCTTTCATATCGTATATACGATTTTTCGCTCATATACGCGTATCGTCGAAAAACGAAAACTTGAAATCTCGTTCAATTTCATTGATTTTATATTCTATCGATGCAGAATAAAGAATATAACAAGAATATAACGTTTTTACTATGTTTAAATACGCGTTTTCATATGATAATTGTCGAAAAACGTAATCGACATACGCGAATTTCGGTATATGCGAAGATAAAATCGTGAAATCTTTAATAATACTTGTGCCACAGTTAGAAAAATGTTACCAATCGATTCAGAACATTGCATTTCATAAGATCAAACATCTATTTTATATTGGAATCAAAGTTTTTAACATTCTTTCATATCGTATATACGATTTTTCGCTCATATACGCGTATCGTCGAAAAACGAAAACTTGAAATCTCGTTCAATTTCATTGATTTTATATTCTATCGATGCAGAATAAAGAATATAACAAGAATATAACGTTTTTACTATGTTTAAATACGCGTTTTCATATGATAATTGTCGAAAAACGTAATCGACATACGCGAATTTCGGTATATGCGAAGATAAAATCGTGAAATCTTTAATAATACTTGTGCCACAGTTAGAAAAATGTTACCAATCGATTCAGAACATTGCATTTCATAAGATCAAACATCTATTTTATATTGGAATCAAAGTTTTTAACATTCTTTCATATCGTATATACGATTTTTCGCTCATATACGCGTATCGTCGAAAAACGAAAACTTGAAATCTCGTTCAATTTCATTGATTTTATATTCTATCGATGCAGAATAAAGAATATAACAAGAATATAACGTTTTTACTATGTTTAAATACGCGTTTTCATATGATAATTGTCGAAAAACGTAATCGACATACGCGAATTTCGGTATATGCGAAGATAAAATCGTGAAATCTTTAATAATACTTGTGCCACAGTTAGAAAAATGTTACCAATCGATTCAGAACATTGCATTTCATAAGATCAAACATCTATTTTATATTGGAATCAAAGTTTTTAACATTCTTTCATATCGTATATACGATTTTTCGCTCATATACGCGTATCGTCGAAAAACGAAAACTTGAAATCTCGTTCAATTTCATTGATTTTATATTCTATCGATGCAGAATAAAGAATATAACAAGAATATAACGTTTTTACTATGTTTAAATACGCGTTTTCATATGATAATTGTCGAAAAACGTAATCGACATACGCGAATTTCGGTATATGCGAAGATAAAATCGTGAAATCTTTAATAATACTTGTGCCACAGTTAGAAAAATGTTACCAATCGATTCAGAACATTGCATTTCATAAGATCAAACATCTATTTTATATTGGAATCAAAGTTTTTAACATTCTTTCATATCGTATATACGATTTTTCGCTCATATACGCGTATCGTCGAAAAACGAAAACTTGAAATCTCGTTCAATTTCATTGATTTTATATTCTATCGATGCAGAATAAAGAATATAACAAGAATATAACGTTTTTACTATGTTTAAATACGCGTTTTCATATGATAATTGTCGAAAAACGTAATCGACATACGCGAATTTCGGTATATGCGAAGATAAAATCGTGAAATCTTTAATAATACTTGTGCCACAGTTAGAAAAATGTTACCAATCGATTCAGAACATTGCATTTCATAAGATCAAACATCTATTTTATATTGGAATCAAAGTTTTTAACATTCTTTCATATCGTATATACGATTTTTCGCTCATATACGCGTATCGTCGAAAAACGAAAACTTGAAATCTCGTTCAATTTCATTGATTTTATATTCTATCGATGCAGAATAAAGAATATAACAAGAATATAACATTTTTACTATGTTTAAATACGCGTTTTCATATGATAATTGTCGAAAAACGTAATCGACATACGCGAATTTCGGTATATGCGAAGATAAAATCGTGAAATCTTTAATAATACTTGTGCCACAGTTAGAAAAATGTTACCAATCGATTCAGAACATTGCATTTCATAAGATCAAACATCTATTTTATATTGGAATCAAAGTTTTTAACATTCTTTCATATCGTATATACGATTTTTCGCTCATATACGCGTATCGTCGAAAAACGAAAACTTGAAATCTCGTTCAATTTCATTGATTTTATATTCTATCGATGCAGAATAAAGAATATAACAAGAATATAACGTTTTTACTATGTTTAAATACGCGTTTTCATATGATAATTGTCGAAAAACGTAATCGACATACGCGAATTTCGGTATATGCGAAGATAAAATCGTGAAATCTTTAATAATACTTGTGCCACAGTTAGAAAAATGTTACCAATCGATTCAGAACATTGCATTTCATATGATCAAACATCTATTTTATATTGGAATCAAAGTTTTTAACATTCTTTCATATCGTATATACGATTTTTCGCTCATATACGCGTATCGTCGAAAAACGAAAACTTGAAATCTCGTTCAATTTCATTGATTTTATATTCTATCGATGCAGAATAAAGAATATAACAAGAATATAACGTTTTTACTATGTTAAAATACGCGTTTTCATATGATAATTGTCGAAAAACCTAATCGACATACGCGAATTTCGGTATATGCGAAGATAAAATCGTGAAATCTTTAATAATACTTGTGCCACAGTTAGAAAAATGTTACCAATCGATTCAGAACATTGCATTTCATAAGATCAAACATCTATTTTATATTGGAATCGAAGTTTTTAACATTCTTTCATATCGTATATACGATTTTTCGCTCATATACGCGTATCGTCGAAAAACGAAAACTTGAAATCTCGTTCAATTTCATTGATTTTATATTCTATCGATGCAGAATAAAGAATATAACAAGAATATAACGTTTTTACTATGTTTAAATACGCGTTTTCATATGATAATTGTCGAAAAACGTAATCGACATACGCGAATTTCGGTATATGCGAAGATAAAATCGTGAAATCTTTAATAATACTTGTGCCACAGTTAGAAAAATGTTACCAATCGATTCAGAACATTGCATTTCATAAGATCAAACATCTATTTTATATTGGAATCAAAGTTTTTAACATTCTTTCATATCGTATATACGATTTTTCGCTCATATACGCGTATCGTCGAAAAACGAAAACTTGAAATCTCGTTCAATTTCATTGATTTTATATTCTATCGATGCAGAATAAAGAATATAACAAGAATATAACGTTTTTACTATGTTTAAATACGCGTTTTCATATGATAATTGTCGAAAAACGTAATCGACATACGCGAATTTCGGTATATGCGAAGATAAAATCGTGAAATCTTTAATAATACTTGTGCCACAGTTAGAAAAATGTTACCAATCGATTCAGAACATTGCATTTCATAAGATCAAACATCTATTTTATATTGGAATCAAAGTTTTTAACATTCTTTCATATCGTATATACGATTTTTCGCTCATATACGCGTATCGTCGAAAAACGAAAACTTGAAATCTCGTTCAATTTCATTGATTTTATATTCTATCGATGCAGAATAAAGAATATAACAAGAATATAACGTTTTTACTATGTTTAAATACGCGTTTTCATATGATAATTGTCGAAAAACGTAATCGACATACGTGAATTTCGGTATATGCGAAGATAAAATCGTGAAATCCTTAATAATAATTGTGCCACAGTTAGAAAAATGTTACCAATCGATTCAGAACATTGCATTTCATAAGATCAAACATCTATTTTATATTGGAATCAAAGTTTTTAACATTCTTTCATATCGTATATACGATTTTTCGCTCATATACGCGTATCGTCGAAAAACGAAAACTTGAAATCTCGTTCAATTTCATTGACTTTATATTCTATCGATGCAGAATAAAGAACATAACAAGAATATAACGTTTTTACTATGTTTAAATACGCGTTTTCATATGATAATTGTCGAAAAACGTAATCGACATACGCGAATTTCGGTATATGCGAAGATAAAATCGTGAAATCTTTAATAATACTTGTGCCACAGTTAGAAAAATGTTACCAATCGATTCAGAACATTGCATTTCATAAGATCAAACATCTATTTTATATTGCAATCAAAGTTTTAAACATTCTTTCATATCGTATATACGATATTTCGCTCATATACGCGTATCGTCGAAAAACGAAAACTTGAAATCTCGTTCAATTTCATTGATTTTATATTCTATCGATGCAGAATAAAGAATATAACAAGAATATAACGTTTTTAATATGTTTAAATACGCGTTTTCATATGATAATTGTCGAAAAACGTAATCGACATACGCGAATTTCGGTATATGCGAAGATAAAATCGTGAAATCTTTAATAATACTTGTGCCACAGTTAGAAAAATGTTACCAATCGATTCAGAACATTGCATTTCATAAGATCAAACATCTATTTTATATTGGAATCAAAGTTTTTAACATTCTTTCATATCGTATATACGATTTTTCGCTCATATACGCGTATCGTCGAAAAACGAAAACTTGAAATCTCGTTCAATTTCATTGATTTTATATTCTATCGATGCAGAATAAAGAATATAACAAGAATATAACGTTTTTACTATGTTTAAATACGCGTTTTCATATGATAATTTTCGAAAAACGTAATCGACATACGCGAATTTCGGTATATGCGAAGATAAAATCGTGAAATCTTTAATAATACTTGTGCCACAGTTAGAAAAATGTTACCAATCGATTCAGAACATTGCATTTCATAAGATCAAACATCTATTTTATATTGGAATCAAAGTTTTTAACATTCTTTCATATCGTATATACGATTTTTCGCTCATATACGCGTATCGTCGAAAAACGAAAACTTGAAATCTCGTTCAATTTCATTGATTTTATATTCTATCGATGCAGAATAAAGAATATAACAAGAATATAACGTTTTTACTATGCTTAAATACGCGTTTTCATATGATAATTGTCGAAAAACGTAATCGACATACGCGAATTTCGGTATATGCGAAGATAAAATCGTGAAATCTTTAATAATACTTGTGCCACAGTTAGAAAAATGTTACCAATCGATTCAGAACATTGCATTTCATAAGATCAAACATCTATTTTATATTGGAATCAAAGTTTTTAACATTCTTTCATATCGTATATACGATTTTTCGCTCATATACGCGTATCGTCGAAAAACGAAAACTTGAAATCTCGTTCAATTTCATTGATTTTATATTCTATCGATGCAGAATAAAGAATATAACAAGAATATAACGTTTTTACTATGTTTAAATACGCGTTTTCATATGATAATTGTCGAAAAACGTAATCGACATACGCGAATTTCGGTATATGCGAAGATAAAATCGTGAAATCTTTAATAATACTTGTGCCACAGTTAGAAAAATGTTACCAATCGATTCAGAACATTGCATTTCATAAGATCAAACATCTATTTTATATTGGAATCAAAGTTTTTAACATTCTTTCATATCGTATATACGATTTTTCGCTCATATACGCGTATCGTCGAAAAACGAAAACTTGAAATCTCGTTCAATTTCATTGATTTTATATTCTATCGATGCAGAATAAAGAATATAACAAGAATATAACGTTTTTACTATGTTTAAATACGCGTTTTCATATGATAATTGTCGAAAAACGTAATCGACATACGCGAATTTCGGTATATGCGAAGATAAAATCGTGAAATCTTTAATAATACTTGTGCCACAGTTAGAAAAATGTTACCAATCGATTCAGAACATTGCATTTCATAAGATCAAACATCTATTTTATATTGGAATCAAAGTTTTTAACATTCTTTCATATCGTATATACGATTTTTCGCTCATATACGCGTATCGTCGAAAAACGAAAACTTGAAATCTCGTTCAATTTCATTGATTTTATATTCTATCGATGCAGAATAAAGAATATAACAAGAATATAACGTTTTTACTATGTTTAAATACGCGTTTTCATATGATAATTGTCGAAAAACGTAATCGACATACGCGAATTTCGGTATATGCGAAGATAAAATCGTGAAATCTTTAATAATACTTGTGCCACAGTTAGAAAAATGTTACCAATCGATTCAGAACATTGCATTTCATAAGATCAAACATCTATTTTATATTGGAATCAAAGTTTTTAACATTCTTTCATATCGTATATACGATTTTTCGCTCATATACGCGTATCGTCGAAAAACGAAAACTTGAAATCTTGTTCAATTTCATTGATTTTATATCCTATCGATGCAGAATAAAGAATATAACAAGAATATAACGTTTTTACTATGTTTAAATACGCGTTTTCATATGATAATTGTCGAAAAACGTAATCGACATACGCGAATTTCGGTATATGCGAAGATAAAATCGTGAAATCTTTAATAATACTTGTGCCACAGTTAGAAAAATGTTACCAATCGATTCAGAACATTGCATTTCATAAGATCAAACATCTATTTTATATTGGAATCAAAGTTTTTAACATTCTTTCATATCGTATATACGATTTTTCGCTCATATACGCGTATCGTCGAAAAACGAAAACTTGAAATCTCGTTCAATTTCATTGATTTTATATTCTATCGATGCAGAATAAAGAATATAACAAGAATATAACATTTTTACTATGTTTAAATACGCGTTTTCATATGATAATTGTCGAAAAACGTAATCGACATACGCGAATTTCGGTATATGCGAAGATAAAATCGTGAAATCTTTAATAATACTTGTGCCACAGTTAGAAAAATGTTACCAATCGATTCAGAACATTGCATTTCATAAGATCAAACATCTATTTTATATTGGAATCAAAGTTTTTAACATTCTTTCATATCGTATATACGATTTTTCGCTCATATACGCGTATCGTCGAAAAACGAAAACTTGAAATCTCGTTCAATTTCATTGATTTTATATTCTATCGATGCAGAATAAAGAATATAACAAGAATATAACGTTTTTACTATGCTTAAATACGCGTTTTCATATGATAATTGTCGAAAAACGTAATCGACATACGCGAATTTCGGTATATGCGAAGATAAAATCGTGAAATCTTTAATAATACTTGTGCCACAGTTAGAAAAATGTTACCAATCGATTCAGAACATTGCATTTCATAAGATCAAACATCTATTTTATATTGGAATCAAAGTTTTTAACATTCTTTCATATCGTATATACGATTTTTCGCTCATATACGCGTATCGTCGAAAAACGAAAACTTGAAATCTCGTTCAATTTCATTGATTTTATATTCTATCGATGCAGAATAAAGAATATAACAAGAATATAACGTTTTTACTATGTTTAAATACGCGTTTTCATATGATAATTGTCGAAAAACGTAATCGACATACGCGAATTTCGGTATATGCGAAGATAAAATCGTGAAATCTTTAATAATACTTGTGCCACAGTTAGAAAAATGTTACCAATCGATTCAGAACATTGCATTTCATAAGATCAAACATCTATTTTATATTGGAATCAAAGTTTTTAACATTCTTTCATATCGTATATACGATTTTTCGCTCATATACGCGTATCGTCGAAAAACGAAAACTTGAAATCTCGTTCAATTTCATTGATTTTATATTCTATCGATGCAGAATAAAGAATATAACAAGAATATAACGTTTTTACTATGTTTAAATACGCGTTTTCATATGATAATTGTCGAAAAACGTAATCGACATACGCGAATTTCGGTATATGCGAAGATAAAATCGTGAAATCTTTAATAATACTTGTGCCACAGTTAGAAAAATGTTACCAATCGATTCAGAACATTGCATTTCATAAGATCAAACATCTATTTTATATTGGAATAAAAGTTTTTAACATTCTTTCATATCGTATATACGATTTTTCGCTCATATACGCGTATCGTCGAAAAACGAAAACTTGAAATCTCGTTCAATTTCATTGATTTTATATTCTATCGATGCAGAATAAAGAATATAACAAGAATATAACGTTTTTACTATGTTTAAATACGCGTTTTCATATGATAATTGTCGAAAAACGTAATCGACATACGCGAATTTCGGTATATGCGAAGATAAAATCGAGAAATCTTTAATAATACTTGTGCCACAGTTAGAAAAATGTTACCAATCGATTCAGAACATTGCATTTCATAAGATCAAACATCTATTTTATATTGGAATCAAAGTTTTTAACATTCTTTCATATCGTATATACGATTTTTCGCTCATATACGCGTATCGTCGAAAACGAAAACTTGAAATCTCGTTCAATTTCATTGATTTTATATTCTATCGATGCAGAATAAAGAATATAACAAGAATATAACGTTTTTACTATGTTTAAAAACGCGTTTTCATATGATAATTGTCGAAAAATGTAATCGACATACGCGAATTTCGGTATATGCGAAGATAAAATCGTGAAATCTTTAATAATACTTGTGCCACAGTTAGAAAAATGTTACCAATCGATTCAGAACATTGCATTCCATAAGATCAAACATCTATTTTATATTGGAATCAAAGTTTTTAACATTCTTTCATATCGTATATACGATTTTTCGCTCATATACGCGTATCGTCGAAAAACGAAAACTTGAAATCTCGTTCAATTTCATTGATTTTATATTCTATCGATGCAGAATAAAGAATATAACAAGAATATAACGTTTTTACTATGTTTAAATACGCGTTTTCATATGATAATTGTCGAAAAACGTAATCGACATACGCGAATTTCGGTATATGCGAAGATAAAATCGTGAAATCTTTAATAATACTTGTGCCACAGTTAGAAAAATGTTACCAATCGATTCAGAACATTGCATTTCATAAGATCAAACATCTATTTTATATTGGAATCAAAGTTTTTAACATTCTTTCATATCGTATATACGATTTTTCGCTCATATACGCGTATCGTCGAAAAACGAAAACTTGAAATCTCGTTCAATTTCATTGATTTTATATTCTATCGATGCAGAATAAAGAATATAACAAGAATATAACGTTTTTACTATGCTTAAATACGCGTTTTCATATGATAATTGTCGAAAAACGTAATCGACATACGCGAATTTCGGTATATGCGAAGATAAAATCGTGAAATCTTTAATAATACTTGTGCCACAGTTAGAAAAATGTTACCAATCGATTCAGAACATTGCATTTCATAAGATCAAACATCTATTTTATATTGGAATCAAAGTTTTTAACATTCTTTCATATCGTATATACGATTTTTCGCTCATATACGCGTATCGTCGAAAAACGAAAACTTGAAATCTCGTTCAATTTCATTGATTTTATATTCTATCGATGCAGAATAAAGAATATAACAAGAATATAACGTTTTTACTATGTTTAAATACGCGTTTTCATATGATAATTGTCGAAAAACGTAATCGACATACGCGAATTTCGGTATATGCGAAGATAAAATCGTGAAATCTTTAATAATACTTGTGCCACAGTTAGAAAAATGTTACCAATCGATTCAGAACATTGCATTTCATAAGATCAAACATCTATTTTATATTGGAATCAAAGTTTTTAACATTCTTTCATATCGTATATACGATTTTTCGCTCATATACGCGTATCGTCGAAAAACGAAAACTTGAAATCTTGTTCAATTTCATTGATTTTATATTCTATCGATGCAGAATAAAGAATATAACAAGAATATAACGTTTTTACTATGTTTAAATACGCGTTTTCATATGATAATTGTCGAAAAACGTAATCGACATACGCGAATTTCGGTATATGCGAAGATAAAATCGTGAAATCTTTAATAATACTTGTGCCACAGTTAGAAAAATGTTACCAATCGATTCAGAACATTGCATTTCATAAGATCAAACATCTATTTTATATTGGAATCAAAGTTTTTACATTCTTTCATATCGTATATACGATTTTTCGCTCATATACGCGTATCGTCGAAAAACGAAAACTTGAAATCTCGTTCAATTTCATTGATTTTATATTCTATCGATGCAGAATAAAGAATATAACAAGAATATAACATTTTTACTATGTTTAAATACGCGTTTTCATATGATAATTGTCGAAAAACGTAATCGACATACGCGAATTTCGGTATATGCGAAGATAAAATCGTGAAATCTTTAATAATACTTGTGCCACAGTTAGAAAAATGTTACCAATCGATTCAGAACATTGCATTTCATAAGATCAAACATCTATTTTATATTGGAATCAAAGTTTTTAACATTCTTTCATATCGTATATACGATTTTTCGCTCATATACGCGTATCGTCGAAAAACGAAAACTTGAAATCTCGTTCAATTTCATTGATTTTATATTCTATCGATGCAGAATAAAGAATATAACAAGAATATAACGTTTTTACTATGTTTAAATACGCGTTTTCATATGATAATTTTCGAAAAACGTAATCGACATACGCGAATTTCGGTATATGCGAAGATAAAATCGTGAAATCTTTAATAATACTTGTGCCACAGTTAGAAAAATGTTACCAATCGATTCAGAACATTGCATTTCATAAGATCAAACATCTATTTTATATAGGAATCAAAGTTTTTAACATTCTTTCATATTGTATATACGATTTTTCGCTCATATACGCGTATCGTCGAAAAACGAAAACTTGAAATCTCGTTCAATTTCATTGATTTTATATTCTATCGATGCAGAATAAAGAATATAACAAGAATATAACGTTTTTACTATGTTTAAATACGCGTTTTCATATGATAATTGTCGAAAAACGTAATCGACATACGCGAATTTCGGTATATGCGAAGATAAAATCGTGAAATCTTTAATAATACTTGTGCCACAGTTAGAAAAATGTTACCAATCGATTCAGAACATTGCATTTCATAAGATCAAACATCTATTTTATATTGGAATCAAAGTTTTTAACATTCTTTCATATCGTATATACGATTTTTCGCTCATATACGCGTATCGTCGAAAAACGAAAACTTGAAATCTCGTTCAATTTCATTGATTTTATATTCTATCGATGCAGAATAAAGAATATAACAAGAATATAACGTTTTTACTATGTTTAAATACGCGTTTTCATATGATAATTGTCGAAAAACGTAATCGACATACGCGAATTTCGGTATATGCGAAGATAAAATCGTGAAATCTTTAATAATACATGTGCCACAGTTAGAAAAATGTTACCAATCGATTCAGAACATTGCATTTCATAAGATCAAACATCTATTTTATATTGGAATAAAAGTTTTTAACATTCTTTCATATCGTATATACGATTTTTCGCTCATATACGCGTATCGTCGAAAAACGAAAACTTGAAATCTCGTTCAATTTCATTGATTTTATATTCTATCGATGCAGAATAAAGAATATAACAAGAATATAACGTTTTTACTATGTTTAAATACGCGTTTTCATATGATAATTTTCGAAAAACGTAATCGACATACGCGAATTTCGGTATATGCGAAGATAAAATCGTGAAATCTTTAATAATACTTGTGCCACAGTTAGAAAAATGTTACCAATCGATTCAGAACATTGCATTTCATAAGATCAAACATCTATTTTATATAGGAATCAAAGTTTTTAACATTCTTTCATATCGTATATACGATTTTTCGCTCATATACGCGTATCGTCGAAAAACGAAAACTTGAAATCTCGTTCAATTTCATTGATTTTATATTCTATCGATGCAGAATAAAGAATATAACAAGAATATAACGTTTTTACTATGTTTAAATACGCGTTTTCATATGATAATTGTCGAAAAACGTAATCGACATACGCGAATTTCGGTATATGCGAAGATAAAATCGTGAAATCTTTAATAATACTTGTGCCACAGTTAGAAAAATGTTACCAATCGATTCAGAACATTGCATTTCATAAGATCAAACATCTATTTTATATTGGAATCAAAGTTTTTAACATTCTTTCATATCGTATATACGATTTTTCGCTCATATACGCGTATCGTCGAAAAACGAAAACTTGAAATCTCGTTCAATTTCATTGATTTTATATTCTATCGATGCAGAATAAAGAATATAACAAGAATATAACGTTTTTACTATGTTTAAATACGCGTTTTCATATGATAATTGTCGAAAAACGTAATCGACATACGCGAATTTCGGTATATGCGAAGATAAAATCGTGAAATCTTTAATAATACATGTGCCACAGTTAGAAAAATGTTACCAATCGATTCAGAACATTGCATTTCATAAGATCAAACATCTATTTTATATTGGAATAAAAGTTTTTAACATTCTTTCATATCGTATATACGATTTTTCGCTCATATACGCGTATCGTCGAAAAACGAAAACTTGAAATCTCGTTCAATTTCATTGATTTTATATTCTATCGATGCAGAATAAAGAATATAACAAGAATATAACGTTTTTACTATGTTTAAATACGCGTTTTCATATGATAATTGTCGAAAAACGTAATCGACATACGCGAATTTCGGTATATGCGAAGATAAAATCGAGAAATCTTTAATAATACTTGTGCCACAGTTAGAAAAATGTTACCAATCGATTCAGAACATTGCATTTCATAAGATCAAACATCTATTTTATATTGGAATCAAAGTTTTTAACATTCTTTCATATCGTATATACGATTTTTCGCTCATATACGCGTATCGTCGAAAAACGAAAACTTGAAATCTCGTTCAATTTCATTGATTTTATATTCTATCGATGCAGAATAAAGAATATAACAAGAATATAACGTTTTTACTATGTTTAAATACGCGTTTTCATATGATAATTGTCGAAAAACGTAATCGACATACGCGAATTTCGGTATATGCGAAGATAAAATCGTGAAATCTTTAATAATACTTGTGCCACAGTTAGAAAAATGTTACCAATCGATTCAGAACATTGCATTTCATAAGATCAAACATCTATTTTATATTGGAATCAAAGTTTTTAACATTCTTTCATATCGTATATACGATTTTTCGCTCATATACGCGTATCGTCGAAAAACGAAAACTTGAAATCTCGTTCAATTTCATTGATTTTACATTCTATCGATGCAGAATAAAGAATATAACAAGAATATAACGTTTTTACTATGTTTAAATACGCGTTTTCATATGATAATTGTCGAAAAACGTAATCGACATACGCGAATTTCGGTATATGCGAAGATAAAATCGTGAAATCTTTAATAATACTTGTGCCACAGTTAGAAAAATGTTACCAATCGATTCAGAACATTGCATTTCATAAGATCAAACATCTATTTTATATTGGAATCAAAGTTTTTAACATTCTTTCATATCGTATATACGATTTTTCGCTCATATACGCGTATCGTCGAAAAACGAAAACTTGAAATCTCGTTCAATTTCATTGATTTTATATTCTATCGATGCAGAATAAAGAATATAACAAGAATATAACGTTTTTACTATGTTTAAATACGCGTTTTCATATGATAATTGTCGAAAAACGTAATCGACATACGCGAATTTCGGTATATGCGAAGATAAAATCGTGAAATCTTTAATAATACTTGTGCCACAGTTAGAAAAATGTTACCAATCGATTCAGAACATTGCATTTCATAAGATCAAACATCTATTTTATATTGGAATCAAAGTTTTTAACATTCTTTCATATCGTATATACGATTTTTCGCTCATATACGCGTATCGTCGAAAAACGAAAACTTGAAATCTCGTTCAATTTCATTGATTTTATATTCTATCGATGCAGAATAAAGAATATAACAAGAATATAACGTTTTTACTATGTTTAAATACGCGTTTTCATATGATAATTGTCGAAAAACGTAATCGACATACGCGAATTTCGGTATATGCGAAGATAAAATCGTGAAATCTTTAATAATACTTGTGCCACAGTTAGAAAAATGTTACCAATCGATTCAGAACATTGCATTTCATAAGATCAAACATCTATTTTATATTGGAATCAAAGTTTTTAACATTCTTTCATATCGTATATACGATTTTTCGCTCATATACGCGTATCGTCGAAAAACGAAAACTTGAAATCTCGTTCAATTTCATTGATTTTATATTCTATCGATGCAGAATAAAGAATATAACAAGAATATAACGTTTTTACTATGCTTAAATACGCGTTTTCATATGATAATTGTCGAAAAACGTAATCGACATACGCGAATTTCGGTATATGCGAAGATAAAATCGTGAAATCTTTAATAATACTTGTGCCACAGTTAGAAAAATGTTACCAATCGATTCAGAACATTGCATTTCATAAGATCAAACATCTATTTTATATTGGAATCAAAGTTTTTAACATTCTTTCATATCGTATATACGATTTTTCGCTCATATACGCGTATCGTCGAAAAACGAAAACTTGAAATCTCGTTCAATTTCATTGATTTTATATTCTATCGATGCAGAATAAAGAATATAACAAGAATATATCGTTTTTACTATGTTTAAATACGCGTTTTCATATGATAATTGTCGAAAAACGTAATCGACATACGCGAATTTCGGTATATGCGAAGATAAAATCGTGAAATCTTTAATAATACTTGTGCCACAGTTAGAAAAATGTTACCAATCGATTCAGAACATTGCATTTCATAAGATCAAACATCTATTTTATATTGGAATCAAAGTTTTTAACATTCTTTCATATCGTATATACGATTTTTCGCTCATATACGCGTATCGTCGAAAAACGAAAACTTGAAATCTCGTTCAATTTCATTGATTTTATATTCTATCGATGCAGAATAAAGAATATAACAAGAATATAACGTTTTAACTATGTTTAAATACGCGTTTTCATATGATAATTGTCGAAAAACGTAATCGACATACGCGAATTTCGGTATATGCGAAGATAAAATCGTGAAATCTTTAATAATACTTGTGCCACAGTTAGAAAAATGTTACCAATCGATTCAGAACATTGCATTTCATAAGATCAAACATCTATTTTATATTGGAATCAAAGTTTTTAACATTCTTTCATATCGTATATACGATTTTTCGCTCATATACGCGTATCGTCGAAAAACGAAAACTTGAAATCTCGTTCAATTTCATTGATTTTAAATTCTATCGATGCAGAATAAAGAATATAACAAGAATATAACGTTTTTACTATGTTTAAATACGCGTTTTCATATGATAATTGTCGAAAAACTTAATCGACATACGCGAATTTCGGTATATGCGAAGATAAAATCGTGAAATCCTTAATAATACTTGTGCCACAGTTAGAAAAATGTTACCAATCGATTCAGAACATTGCATTTCATAAGATCAAACATCTATTTTATATTGGAATCAAAGTTTTTAACATTCTTTCATATCGTATATACGATTTTTCGCTCATATACGCGTATCGTCGAAAAACGAAAACTTGAAATCTCGTTCAATTTCATTGATTTTACATTCTATCGATGCAGAATAAAGAATATAACAAGAATATAACGTTTTTACTATGTTTAAATACGCGTTTTCATATGATAATTGTCGAAAAACGTAATCGACATACGCGAATTTCGGTATATGCGAAGATAAAATCGTGAAATCTTTAATAATACTTGTGCCACAGTTAGAAAAATGTTACCAATCGATTCAGAACATTGCATTTCATAAGATCAAACATCTATTTTATATTGGAATCAAAGTTTTTAACATTCTTTCATATCGTATATACGATTTTTCGCTCATATACGCGTATCGTCGAAAAACGAAAACTTGAAATCTCGTTCAATTTCATTGATTTTATATTCTATCGATGCAGAATAAAGAATATAACAAGAATATAACGTTTTTACTATGTTTAAATACGCGTTTTCATATGATAATTGTCGAAAAACGTAATCGACATACGCGAATTTCGGTATATGCGAAGATAAAATCGTGAAATCTTTAATAATACTTGTGCCACAGTTAGAAAAATGTTACCAATCGATTCAGAACATTGCATTTCATAAGATCAAACATCTATTTTATATTGGAATCAAAGTTTTTAACATTCTTTCATATCGTATATACGATTTTTCGCTCATATACGCGTATCGTCGAAAAACGAAAACTTGAAATCTCGTTCAATTTCATTGATTTTATATTCTATCGATGCAGAATAAAGAATATAACAAGAATATAACGTTTTTACTATGTTTTAATACGCGTTTTCATATGATAATTGTCGAAAAACGTAATCGACATACGCGAATTTCGGTATATGCGAAGATAAAATCGTGAAATCTTTAATAATACTTGTGCCACAGTTATAAAAATGTTACCAATCGATTCAGAACATTGCATTTCATAAGATCAAACATCTATTTTATATTGGAATCAAAGTTTTTAACATTCTTTCATATCGTATATACGATTTTTCGCTCATATACGCGTATCGTCGAAAAACGAAAACTTGAAATCTCGTTCAATTTCATTGATTTTATATTCTATCGATGCAGAATAAAGAATATAACAAGAATATAACGTTTTTACTATGTTTAAATACGCGTTTTCATATGATAATTGTCGAAAAACGTAATCGACATACGCGAATTTCGGTATATGCGAAGATAAAATCGTGAAATCTTTAATAATACTTGTGCCACAGTTAGAAAAATGTTACCAATCGATTCAGAACATTGCATTTCATAAGATCAAACATCTATTTTATATTGGAATCAAAGTTTTTAACATTCTTTCATATCGTATATACGATTTTTCGCTCATATACGCGTATCGTCGAAAAACGAAAACTTGAAATCTCGTTCAATTTCATTGATTTTATATTCTATCGATGCAGAATAAAGAATATAACAAGAATATAACGTTTTTACTATGTTTAAATACGCGTTTTCATATGATAATTGTCGAAAAACGTAATCGACATACGCGAATTTCGGTATATGCGAAGATAAAATCGTGAAATCTTTAATAATACTTGTGCCACAGTTAGAAAAATGTTACCAATCGATTCAGAACATTGCATTTCATAAGATCAAACATCTATTTTATATTGGAATCAAAGTTTTTAACATTCTTTCATATCGTATATACGATTTTTCGCTCATATACGCGTATCGTCGAAAAACGAAAACTTGAAATCTCGTTCAATTTCATTGATTTTATATTCTATCGATGCAGAATAAAGAATATAACAAGAATATAACGTTTTTACTATGTTTTAATACGCGTTTTCATATGATAATTGTCGAAAAACGTAATCGACATACGCGAATTTCGGTATATGCGAAGATAAAATCGTGAAATCTTTAATAATACTTGTGCCACAGTTAGAAAAATGTTACCAATCGATTCAGAACATTGCATTTCATAAGATCAAACATCTATTTTATATTGGAATCAAAGTTTTTAACATTCTTTCATATCGTATATACGATTTTTCGCTCATATACGCGTATCGTCGAAAAACGAAAACTTGAAATCTCGTTCAATTTCATTGATTTTATATTCTATCGATGCAGAATAAGGAATATAACAAGAATATAACGTTTTTACTATGTTTAAATACGCGTTTTCATATGATAATTGTCGAAAAACGTAATCGACATACGCGAATTTCGGTATATGCGAAGATAAAATCGTGAAATCTTTAATAATACTTGTGCCACAGTTAGAAAAATGTTACCAATCGATTCAGAACATTGCATTTCATAAGATCAAACATCTATTTTATATTGGAATCAAAGTTTTTAACATTCTTTCATATCGTATATACGATTTTTCGCTCATATACGCGTATCGTCGAAAAACGAAAACTTGAAATCTCGTTCAATTTCATTGATTTTATATTCTATCGATGCAGAATAAAGAATATAACAAGAATATAACGTTTTTACTATGTTTAAATACGCGTTTTCATATGATAATTGTTGAAAAACGTAATCGACATACGCGAATTTCGGTATATGCGAAGATAAAATCGTGAAATCTTTAATAATACTTGTGCCACAGTTAGAAAAATGTTACCAATCGATTCAGAACATTGCATTTCATAAGATCAAACATCTATTTTATATTGGAATCAAAGTTTTTAACATTCTTTCATATCGTATATACGATTTTTCGCTCATATACGCGTATCGTTGAAAAACGAAAACTTGAAATCTCGTTCAATTTCATTGATTTTATATTCTATCGATGCAGAATAAAGAATATAACAAGAATATAACGTTTTTACTATGCTTAAATACGCGTTTTCATATGATAATTGTCGAAAAACGTAATCGACATACGCGAATTTCGGTATATGCGAAGATAAAATCGTGAAATCTTTAATAATACTTGTGCCACAGTTAGAAAAATGTTACCAATCGATTCAGAACATTGCATTTCATAAGATCAAACATCTATTTTATATTGGAATCAAAGTTTTTAACATTCTTTCATATCGTATATACGATTTTTCGCTCATATACGCGTATCGTCGAAAAACGAAAACTTGAAATCTCGTTCAATTTTATTGATTTTATATTCTATCGCTGCAGAATAAAGAATATAACGTTTTTACTATGTTTAAATACGCGTTTTCATATGATAATTGTCGAAAAACGTAATCGACATACGCGAATTTCGGTATATGCGAAGATAAAATCGTGAAATCCTTAATAATACTTGTGCCACAGTTAGAAAAATGTTACCAATCGATTCAGAACATTGCATTTCATAAGATCAAACATCTATTTTATATTGGAATCAAAGTTTTTAACATTCTTTCATATCGTATATACGATTTTTCGCTCATATACGCGTATCGTCGAAAAACGAAAACTTGAAATCTCGTTCAATTTCATTGATTTTATATTCTATCGCTGCAGAATAAAGAATATAACGTTTTTACTATGTTTAAATACGCGTTTTCATATGATAATTTTCGAAAAACGTAATCGACATACGCGAATTTCGGTATATGCGAAGATAAAATCGTGAAATCTTTAATAATACTTGTGCCACAGTTAGAAAAATGTTACCAATCGATTCAGAACATTGCATTTCATAAGATCAAACATCTATTTTATATTGGAATCAAAGTTTTTAACATTCTTTCATATCGTATATACGATTTTTCGCTCATATACGCGTATCGTCGAAAAACGAAAACTTGAAATCTCGTTCAATTTCATTGATTTTATATTCTATCGATGCAGAATAAAGAATATAACAAGAATATAACGTTTTTACTATGTTTAAATACGCGTTTTCATATGATAATTGTCGAAAAACGTAATCGACATACGCGAATTTCGGTATATGCGAAGATAAAATCGTGAAATCTTTAATAATACTTGTGCCACAGTTAGAAAAATGTTACCAATCGATTCAGAACATTGCATTTCATAAGATCAAACATCTATTTTATATTGGAATCAAAGTTTTTAACATTCTTTCATATCGTATATACGATTTTTCGCTCATATACGCGTATCGTCGAAAAACGAAAACTTGAAATCTCGTTCATTTTCATTGATTTTATATTCTATCGATGCAGAATAAAGAATATAACAAGAATATAACGTATTCACTATGTTTAAATACGCGTTTTCATATGATAATTTTCGAAAAACGTAATCGACATACGCGAATTTCGGTATATGCGAAGATAAAATCGTGAAATCTTTAATAATACTTGTGCCACAGTTAGAAAAATGTTACCAATCGATTCAGAACATTGCATTTCATAAGATCAAACATCTATTTTATATTGGAATCAAAGTTTTTAACGTTCTTTCATATCGTATATACGATTTTTCGCTCATATACGCGTATCGTCGAAAAACGAAAACTTGAAATCTCGTTTAATTTCATTGATTTTATATTCTATCGATGCAGAATAAAGAATATAACAAGAACATAACGTTTTTACTATGTTTAAATACGCGTTTTCATATGATAATTGTCGAAAAACGTAATCGACATACGCGAATTTCGGTATATGCGAAGATAAAATCGTGAAATCTTTAATAATACTTGTGCCACAGTTAGAAAAATGTTACCAATCGATTCAGAACATTGCATTTCATAAGATCAAACATCTATTTTATATTGGAATCAAAGTTTTTAACATTCTTTCATATCGTATATACGATTTTTCGCTCATATACGCGTATCGTCGAAAAACGAAAACTTGAAATCTCGTTCAATTTCATTGATTTTATATTCTATCGATGCAGAATAAAGAATATAACAAGAATATAACGTTTTTTACTATGTTTAAATACGCGTTTTCATATGATAATTTTCGAAAAACGTAATCGACATACGCGAATTTCGGTATATGCGAAGATAAAATCGTGAAATCTTTAATAATACTTGTGCCACAGTTAGAAAAATGTTACCAATCGATTCAGAACATTGCATTTCATAAGATCAAACATCTATTTTATATTGGAATCAAAGTTTTTTAACATTCTTTCATATCGTATATACGATTTTTCGCTCATATACGCGTATCGTCGAAAAACGAAAACTTGAAATCTCGTTCAATTTCATTGATTTTATATTCTATCGATGCAGAATAAAGAATATAACAAGAATATAACGTTTTTACTATGTTTAAATACGCGTTTTCATATGATAATTGTCGAAAAACGTAATCGACATACGCGAATTTCGGTATATGCGAAGATAAAATCGTGAAATCTTTAATAATACTTGTGCCACAGTTAGAAAAAATGTTACCAATCGATTCAGAACATTGCATTTCATAAGATCAAACATCTATTTTATATTGGAATCAAAGTTTTTAACATTCTTTCATATCGTATATACGATTTTTCGCTCATATACGCGTATCGTCGAAAAACGAAAACTTGAAATCTCGTTCAATTTCATTGATTTTATATTCTATCGATGCAGAATAAAGAATATAACAAGAATATAACGTTTTTACTATGTTTAAATACGCGTTTTCATATGATAATTGTCGAAAAACGTAATCGACATACGCGAATTTCGGTATATGCGAAGATAAAATCGTGAAATCTTTAATAATACTTGTGCCACAGTTAGAAAAATGTTACCAATCGATTCAGAACATTGCATTTCATAAGATCAAACATCTATTTTATATTGGAATCAAAGTTTTTAACATTCTTTCATATCGTATATACGATTTTTCGCTCATATACGCGTATCGTTGAAAAACGAAAACTTGAAATCTCGTTCAATTTCATTGATTTTATATTCTATCGATGCAGAATAAAGAATATAACAAGAATATAACGTTTTTTACTATGCTTAAATACGCGTTTTCATATGATAATTGTCGAAAAACGTAATCGACATACGCGAATTTCGGTATATGCGAAGATAAAATCGTGGAATCTTTAATAATACTTGTGCCACAGTTAGAAAAATGTTACCAATCGATTCAGAACATTGCATTTCATAAGATCAAACATCTATTTTATATTGGAATCAAAGTTTTTAACATTCATTCATATCGTATATACGATTTTTCGCTCATATACGCGTATCGTCGAAAAACGAAAACTTAAAATCTCGTTCAATTTCATTGATTTTATATTCTATCGATGCAGAATAAAGAATATAACAAGAATATAACGTTTTTACTATGTTTAAATACGCGTTTTCATATGATAATTTTCGAAAAACGTAATCGACATACGCGAATTTCGGTATATGCGAAGATAAAATCGTGAAATCTTTAATAATACTTGTGCCACAGTTAGAAAAATGTTACCAATCGATTCAGAACATTGCATTTCATAAGATCAAACATCTATTTTATATTGGAATCAAAGTTTTTAACATTCTTTCATATCGTATATACGATTTTTCGCTCATATACGCGTATCGTTGAAAAACGAAAACTTGAAATCTCGTTCAATTTCATTGATTTTATATTCTATCGATGCAGAATAAAGAATATAACAAGAATATAACGTTTTTACTATGCTTAAATACGCGTTTTCATATGATAATTGTCGAAAAACGTAATCGACATACGCGAATTTCGGTATATGCGAAGATAAAATCGTGAAATCTTTAATAATACTTGTGCCACAGTTAGAAAAATGTTACCAATCGATTCAGAACATTGCATTTCATAAGATCAAACATCTATTTTATATTGGAATCAAAGTTTTTAACATTCTTTCATATCGTATATACGATTTTTCGCTCATATACGCGTATCGTCGAAAAACGAAAACTTGAAATCTCGTTCAATTTCATTGATTTTATATTCTATCGATGCAGAATAAAGAATATAACAAGAATATAACGTTTTTACTATGTTTAAATACGCGTTTTCATATGATAATTGTCGAAAAACCTAATCGACATACGCGAATTTCGGTATATGCGAAGATAAAATCGTGAAATCTTTAATAATACTTGTGCCACAGTTAGAAAAATGTTACCAATCGATTCAGAACATTGCATTTCATAAGATCAAACATCTATTTTATATTGGAATCAAAGTTTTTAACATTCTTTCATATCGTATATACGATTTTTCGCTCATATACGCGTATCGTCGAAAAACGAAAACTTGAAATCTCGTTCAATTTCATTGATTTTATATTCTATCGATGCAGAATAAAGAATATAACAAGAATATAACGTTTTTACTATGTTTAAATACGCGTTTTCATATGATAATTGTCGAAAAACGTAATCGACATACGCGAATTTCGGTATATGCGAAGATAAAATCGTGAAATCTTTAATAATACTTGTGCCACAGTTAGAAAAATGTTACCAATCGATTCAGAACATTGCATTTCATAAGATCAAACATCTATTTTATATTGGAATCAAAGTTTTTAACATTCTTTCATATCGTATATACGATTTTTCGCTCATATACGCGTATCGTCGAAAAACGAAAACTTGAAATCTCGTTCAATTTCATTGATTTTATATTCTATCGATGCAGAATAAAGAATATAACAAGAATATAACGTTTTTACTATGTTTAAATACGCGTTTTCATATGATAATTGTCGAAAAACGTAATCGACATACGCGAATTTCGGTATATGCGAAGATAAAATCGTGAAATCTTTAATAATACTTGTGCCACAGTTAGAAAAATGTTACCAATCGATTCAGAACATTGCATTTCATAAGATCAAACATCTATTTTATATTGGAATCAAAGTTTTTAACATTCTTTCATATCGTATATACGATTTTTCGCTCATATACGCGTATCGTCGAAAAACGAAAATTTGAAATCTCGTTCAATTTCATTGATTTTATATTCTATCGATGCAGAATAAAGAATATAACAAGAATATAACGTTTTTACTATGTTTAAATACGCGTTTTCATATGATAATTTTCGAAAAACGTAATCGACATACGCGAATTTCGGTATATGCGAAGATAAAATCGTGAAATCTTTAATAATACTTGTGCCACAGTTAGAAAAATGTTACCAATCGATTCAGAACATTGCATTTCATAAGATCAAACATCTATTTTATATTGGAATCAAAGTTTTTAACATTCTTTCATATCGTATATACGATTTTTCGCTCATATACGCGTATCGTCGAAAAACGAAAACTTGAAATCTCGTTCAATTTCATTGATTTTATATTCTATCGATGCAGAATAAAGAATATAACAAGAATATAACGTTTTTACTATGTTTAAATACGCGTTTTCATATGATAATTGTCGAAAAAACGTAATCGACATACGCGAATTTCGGTATATGCGAAGATAAAATCGTGAAATCTTTAATAATACTTGTGCCACAGTTAGAAAAATGTTACCAATCGATTCAGAACATTGCATTTCATAAGATCAAACATCTACTTTATATTGGAATCAAAGTTTTTAACATTCTTTCATATCGTATATACGATTTTTCGCTCATATACGCGTATCGTTGAAAAACGAAAACTTGAAATCTCGTTCAATTTCATTGATTTTATATTCTATCGATGCAGAATAAAGAATATAACAAGAATATAACGTTTTTACTATGCTTAAATACGCGTTTTCATATGATAATTGTCGAAAAACGTAATCGACATACGCGAATTTCGGTATATGCGAAGATAAAATCGTGAAATCTTTAATAATACTTGTGCCACAGTTAGAAAAATGTTACCAATCGATTCAGAACATTGCATTTCATAAGATCAAACATCTATTTTATATTGGAATCAAAGTTTTTAACATTCTTTCATATCGTATATACGATTTTTCGCTCATATACGCGTATCGTCGAAAAACGAAAACTTGAAATCTCGTTCAATTTCATTGATTTTATATTCTATCGATGCAGAATAAAGAATATAACAAGAATATAACGTTTTTACTATGCTTAAATACGCGTTTTCATATGATAATTTTCGAAAAACGTAATCGACATACGCGAATTTCGGTATATGCGAAGATAAAATCGTGAAATCTTTAATAATACTTGTGCCACAGTTAGAAAAATGTTACCAATCGATTCAGAACATTGCATTTCATAAGATCAAACATTTATTTTATATTGGAATCAAAGTTTTTAACATTCTTTCATATCGTATATACGATTTTTCGCTCATATACGCGTATCGTCGAAAAACGAAAACTTGAAATCTCGTTCAATTTCATTGATTTTATATTCTATCGATGCAGAATAAAGAATATAACAAGAATATAACGTTTTTACTATGTTTAAATACGCGTTTTCATATGATAATTGTCGAAAAACGTAATCGACATACGCGAATTTCGGTATATGCGAAGATAAAATCGTGAAATCTTTAATAATACTTGTGCCACAGTTAGAAAAATGTTACCAATCGATTCAGAACATTGCATTTCATAAGATCAAACATCTATTTTATATTGGAATCAAAGTTTTTAACATTCTTTCATATCGTATATACGATTTTTCGCTCATATACGCGTATCGTCGAAAAACGAAAAATTGAAATCTCGTTCAATTTCATTGATTTTATATTCTATCGATGCAGAATAAAGAATATAACAAGAATATAACGTTTTTACTATGCTTAAATACGCGTTTTCATATGATAATTTTCGAAAAACGTAATCGACATACGCGAATTTCGGTATATGCGAAGATAAAATCGTGAAATCTTTAATAATACTTGTGCCACAGTTAGAAAAATGTTACCAATCGATTCAGAACATTGCATTTCATAAGATCAAACATCTATTTTATATTGGAATCAAAGTTTTTAACATTCTTTCATATCGTATATACGATTTTTCGCTCATATACGCGTATCGTCGAAAAACGAAAACTTGAAATCTCGTTCAATTTCATTGATTTTATATTCTATCGATGCAGAATAAAGAATATAACAAGAATATAACGTTTTTACTATGTTTAAATACGCGTTTTCATATGATAATTGTCGAAAAACGTAATCGACATACGCGAATTTCGGTATATGCGAAGATAAAATCGTGAAATCCTTAATAATACTTGTGCCACAGTTAGAAAAATGTTACCAATCGATTCAGAACATTGCATTTCACAAGATCAAACATCTATTTTATATTGGAATCAAAGTTTTTAACATTCTTTCATATCGTATATACGATTTTTCGCTCATATACGCGTATCGTCGAAAAACGAAAACTTGAAATCTCGTTCAATTTCATTGATTTTATATTCTATCGATGCAGAATAAAGAATATAACAAGAATATAACGTTTTTACTATGTTTAAATACGCGTTTTCATATGATAATTGTCGAAAAACGTTATCGACATACGCGAATTTCGGTATATGCGAAGATAAAATCGTGAAATCTTTAATAATACTTGTGCCACAGTTAGAAAAATGTTACCAATCGATTCAGAACATTGCATTTCATAAGATCAAACATCTATTTTATATTGGAATCAAAGTTTTTAACATTCTTTCATATCGTATATACGATTTTTCGCTCATATACGCGTATCGTCGAAAAACGAAAACTTGAAATCTCGTTCATTTTCATTGATTTTATATTCTATCGATGCAGAATAAAGAATATAACAAGAATATAACGTTTTTACTATGTTTAAATACGCGTTTTCATATGATAATTTTCGAAAAACGTAATCGACATACGCGAATTTCGGTATATGCGAAGATAAAATCGTGAAATCTTTAATAATACTTGTGCCACAGTTAGAAAAATGTTACCAATCGATTCAGAACATTGCATTTCATAAGATCAAACATCTATTTTATATTGGAATCAAAGTTTTTAACATTCTTTCATATCGTATATACGATTTTTCGCTCATATACGCGTATCGTCGAAAAACGAAAACTTGAAATCTCGTTCAATTTCATTGATTTTATATTCTATCGATGCAGAATAAAGAATATAACAAGAATATAACGTTTTTACTTTGTTTAAATACGCGTTTTCATATGATAATTGTCGAAAAACGTAATCGACATACGCGAATTTCGGTATATGCGAAGATAAAATCGTGAAATCTTTAATAATACTTGTGCCACAGTTAGAAAAATGTTACCAATCGATTCAGAACATTGCATTTCATAAGATCAAACATCTATTTTATATTGGAATCAAAGTTTTTAACATTCTTTCATATCGTATATACGATTTTTCGCTCATATACGCGTATCGTCGAAAAACGAAAACTTGAAATCTCGTTCAATTTCATTGATTTTATATTCTATCGATGCAGAATAAAGAATATAACAAGAATATAACGTTTTTACTATGTTTAAATACGCGTTTTCATATGATAATTTTCGAAAAACGTAATCGACATACGCGAATTTCGGTATATGCGAAGATAAAATCGTGAAATCTTTAATAATACTTGTGCCACAGTTAGAAAAATGTTACCAATCGATTCAGAACATTGCATTTCATAAGATCAAACATCTATTTTATATTGGAATCAAAGTTTTTAACATTCTTTCATATCGTATATACGATTTTTCGCTCATATACGCGTATCGTCGAAAAACGAAAACTTGAAATCTCGTTCAATTTCATTGATTTTATATTCTATCGATGCAGAATAAAGAATATAACAAGAATATAACGTTTTTACTATGTTTAAATACGCGTTTTCATATGATAATTGTCGAAAAACGTAATCGACATACGCGAATTTCGGTATATGCGAAGATAAAATCGTGAAATCTTTAATAATACTTGTGCCACAGTTAGAAAAATGTTACCAATCGATTCAGAACATTGCATTTCATAAGATCAAACATCTATTTTATATTGGAATCAAAGTTTTTAACATTCTTTCATATCGTATATACGATTTTTCGCTCATATACGCGTATCGTCGAAAAACGAAAACTTGAAATCTCGTTCAATTTCATTGATTTTATATTCTATCGATGCAGAATAAAGAATATAACAAGAATATAACGTTTTTACTATGTTTAAATACGCGTTTTCATATGATAATTGTCGAAAAACGTAATCGACATACGCGAATTTCGGTATATGCGAAGATAAAATCGTGAAATCTTTAATAATACTTGTGCCACAGTTAGAAAAATGTTACCAATCGATTCAGAACATTGCATTTCATAAGATCAAACATCTACTTTATATTGGAATCAAAGTTTTTAACATTCTTTCATATCGTATATACGATTTTTCGCTCATATACGCGTATCGTTGAAAAACGAAAACTTGAAATCTCGTTCAATTTCATTGATTTTATATTCTATCGATGCAGAATAAAGAATATAACAAGAATATAACGTTTTTACTATGCTTAAATACGCGTTTTCATATGATAATTGTCGAAAAACGTAATCGACATACGCGAATTTCGGTATATGCGAAGATAAAATCGTGAAATCTTTAATAATACTTGTGCCACAGTTAGAAAAATGTTACCAATCGATTCAGAACATTGCATTTCATAAGATCAAACATCTATTTTATATTGGAATCAAAGTTTTTAACATTCTTTCATATCGTATATACGATTTTTCGCTCATATACGCGTATCGTCGAAAAACGAAAACTTGAAATCTCGTTCAATTTCATTGATTTTATATTCTATCGATGCAGAATAAAGAATATAACAAGAATATAACGTTTTTACTATGTTTAAATACGCGTTTTCATATGATAATTTTCGAAAAACGTAATCGACATACGCGAATTTCGGTATATGCGAAGATAAAATCGTGAAATCTTTAATAATACTTGTGCCACAGTTAGAAAAATGTTACCAATCGATTCAGAACATTGCATTTCATAAGATCAAACATCTATTTTATATTGGAATCAAAGTTTTTAACATTCTTTCATATCGTATATACGATTTTTCGCTCATATACGCGTATCGTCGAAAAACGAAAACTTGAAATCTCGTTCAATTTCATTGATTTTATATTCTATCGATGCAGAATAAAGAATATAACAAGAATATAACGTTTTTACTATGTTTAAATACGCGTTTTCATATGATAATTGTCGAAAAACGTAATCGACATACGCGAATTTCGGTATATGCGAAGATAAAATCGTGAAATCTTTAATAATACTTGTGCCACAGTTAGAAAAATGTTACCAATCGATTCAGAACATTGCATTTCATAAGATCAAACATCTATTTTATATTGGAATCAAAGTTTTTAATATTCTTTCATATCGTATATACGATTTTTCGCTCATATACGCGTATCGTCGAAAAACGAAAACTTGAAATCTCGTTCAATTTCATTGATTTTATATTCTATCGATGCAGAATAAAGAATATAACAAGAATATAACGTTTTTACTATGTTTAAATACGCGTTTTCATATGATAATTGTCGAAAAACGTAATCGACATACGCGAATTTCGGTATATGCGAAGATAAAATCGTGAAATCTTTAATAATACTTGTGCCACAGTTAGAAAAATGTTACCAATCGATTCAGAACATTGCATTTCATAAGATCAAACATCTATTTTATATTGGAATCAAAGTTTTTAACATTCTTTCATATCGTATATACGATTTTTCGCTCATATACGCGTATCGTCGAAAAACGAAAACTTGAAATCTCGTTCAATTTCATTGATTTTATATTCTATCGATGCAGAATAAAGAATATAACAAGAATATAACGTTTTTACTATATTTAAATACGCGTTTTCATATGATAATTGTCGAAAAACGTAATCGACATACGCGAATTTCGGTATATGCGAAGATAAAATCGTGAAATCTTTAATAATACTTGTGCCACAGTTAGAAAAATGTTACCAATCGATTCAGAACATTGCATTTCATAAGATCAAACATCTATTTTATATTGGAATCAAAGTTTTAAACATTCTTTCATATCGTATATACGATTTTTCGCTCATATACGCGTATCGTCGAAAAACGAAAACTTGAAATCTCGTTCAATTTCATTGATTTTATATTCTATCGATGCAGAATAAAGAATATAACAAGAATATAACGTTTTTACTATGTTTAAATACGCGTTTTCATATGATAATTGTCGAAAAACGTAATCGACATACGCGAATTTCGGTATATGCGAAGATAAAATCGTGAAATCTTTAATAATACTTGTGCCACAGTTAGAAAAATGTTACCAATCGATTCAGAACATTGCATTTCATAAGATCAAACATCTATTTTATATTGGAATCAAAGTTTTTAACATTCTTTCATATCGTATATACGATTTTTCGCTCATATACGCGTATCGTCGAAAAACGAAAACTTGAAATCTCGTTCAATTTCATTGATTTTATATTCTATCGATGCAGAATAAAGAATATAACAAGAATATAACGTTTTTACTATGTTTCAATACGCGTTTTCATATGATAATTGTCGAAAAACGTAATCGACATACGCGAATTTCGGTATATGCGAAGATAAAATCGTGAAATCTTTAATAATACTTGTGCCACAGTTACAAAAATGTTACCAATCGATTCAGAACATTGCATTTCATAAGATCAAACATCTATTTTATATTGGAATCAAAGTTTTTAACATTCTTTCATATCGTATATACGATTTTTCGCTCATATACGCGTATCGTCGAAAAACGAAAACTTGAAATCTCGTTCAATTTCATTGATTTTATATTCTATCGATGCAGAATAAAGAATATAACAAGAATATAACGTTTTTACTATGTTTAAATACGCGTTTTCATATGATAATTGTCGAAAAACGTAATCGACATACGCGAATTTCGGTATATGCGAAGATAAAATCGTGAAATCTTTAATAATACTTGTGCCACAGTTAGAAAAATGTTACCAATCGATTCAGAACATTGCATTTCATAAGATCAAACATCTATTTTATATTGGAATCAAAGTTTTTAACATTCTTTCATATCGTATATACGATTTTTCGCTCATATACGCGTATCGTCGAAAAACGAAAACTTGAAATCTCGTTCAATTTCATTGATTTTATATTCTATCGATGCAGAATAAAGAATATAACAAGAATATAACGTTTTTACTATGTTTAAATACGCGTTTTCATATGATAATTGTCGAAAAACGTAATCGACATACGCGAATTTCGGTATATGCGAAGATAAAATCGTGAAATCTTTAATAATACTTGTGCCACAGTTAGAAAAATGTTACCAATCGATTCAGAACATTGCATTTCATCAGATCAAACATCTATTTTATATTGGAATCAAAGTTTTAAACATTCTTTCATATCGTATATACGATTTTTCGCTCATATACGCGTATCGTCGAAAAACGAAAACTTGAAATCTCGTTCAATTTCATTGATTTTATATTCTATCGATGCAGAATAAAGAATATAACAAGAATATAACGTTTTTACTATGTTTAAATACGCGTTTTCATATGATAATTGTCGAAAAACGTAATCGACATACGCGAATTTCGGTATATGCGAAGATAAAATCGTGAAATCCTTAATAATACTTGTGCCACAGTTAGAAAAATGTTACCAATCGATTCAGAACATTGCATTTCATAAGATCAAACATCTATTTTATATTGGAATCAAAGTTTTTAACATTCTTTCATATCGTATATACGATTTTTCGCTCATATACGCGTATCGTCGAAAAACGAAAACTTGAAATCTCGTTCAATTTCATTGATTTTTTATTCTATCGATGCAGAATAAAGAATATAACAAGAATATAACGTTTTTACTATGTTTAAATACGCGTTTTCATATGATAATTGTCGAAAAACGTAATCGACATACGCGAATTTCGGTATATGCGAAGATAAAATCGTGAAATCTTTAATAATACTTGTGCCACAGTTAGAAAAATGTTACCAATCGATTCAGAACATTGCATTTCATAAGATCAAACATCTATTTTATATTGGAATCAAAGTTTTTAACATTCTTTCATATCGTATATACGATTTTTCGCTCATATACGCGTATCGTCGAAAAACGAAAACTTGAAATCTCGTTCAATTTCATTGATTTTATATTCTATCGATGCAGAATAAAGAATATAACAAGAATATAACGTTTTTACTATGCTTAAATACGCGTTTTCATATGATAATTGTCGAAAAACGTAATCGACATACGCGAATTTCGGTATATGCGAAGATAAAATCGTGAAATCTTTAATATTACTTGTGCCACAGTTAGAAAAATGTTACCAATCGATTCAGAACATTGCATTTCATAAGATCAAACATCTATTTTATATTGGAATCAAAGTTTTTAACATTCTTTCATATCGTATATACGATTTTTCGCTCATATACGCGTATCGTCGAAAAACGAAAACTTGAAATCTCGTTCAATTTCATTGATTTTACATTCTATCGATGCAGAATAAAGAATATAACAAGAATATAACGTTTTTACTATGTTTAAATACGCGTTTTCATATGATAATTTTCGAAAAACGTAATCGACATACGCGAATTTCGGTATATGCGAAGATAAAATCGTGAAATCTTTAATAATACTTGTGCCACAGTTAGAAAAATGTTACCAATCGATTCAGAACATTGCATTTCATAAGATCAAACATCTATTTTATATTGGAATCAAAGTTTTTAACATTCTTTCATATCGTATATACGATTTTTCGCTCATATACGCGTATCGTCGAAAAACGAAAACTTGAAATCTCGTTCAATTTCATTGATTTTATATTCTATCGATGCAGAATAAAGAATATAACAAGAATATAACGTTTTTACTATGTTTAAATACGCGTTTTCATATGATAATTGTCGAAAAACGTAATCGACATACGCGAATTTCGGTATATGCGAAGATAAAATCGTGAAATCCTTAATAATACTTGTGCCACAGTTAGAAAAATGTTACCAATCGATTCAGAACATTGCATTTCATAAGATCAAACATCTATTTTATATTGGAATCAAAGTTTTTAACATTCTTTCATATCGTATATACGATTTTTCGCTCATATACGCGTATCGTCGAAAAACGAAAACTTGAAATCTCGTTCAATTTCATTGATTTTATATTCCATCGATGCAGAATAAAGAATATAACAAGAATATAACGTTTTTACTATGTTTAAATACGCGTTTTCATATGATAATTGTCGAAAAACGTAATCGACATACGCGAATTTCGGTATATGCGAAGATAAAATCGTGAAATCTTTAATAATACTTGTGCCACAGTTAGAAAAATGTTACCATTCGATTCAGAACATTGCATTTCATAAGATCAAACATCTATTTTATATTGGAATCAAAGTTTTTAACATTCTTTCATATCGTATATACGATTTTTCGCTCATATACGCGTTTCGTCGAAAAACGAAAACTTGAAATCTCGTTCAATTTCATTGATTTTATATTCTATCGATGCAGAATAAAGAATATAACAAGAATATAACGTTTTTACTATGTTTAAATACGCGTTTTCATATGATAATTGTCGAAAAACGTAATCGACATACGCGAATTTCGGTATATGCGAAGATAAAATCGTGAAATCTTTAATAATACTTGTGCCACAGTTAGAAAAATGTTACCAATCGATTCAGAACATTGCATTTCATAAGATCAAACATCTATTTTATATTGGAATCAAAGTTTTTAACATTCTTTCATATCGTATATACGATTTTTCGCTCATATACGCGTATCGTCGAAAAACGAAAACTTGAAATCTCGTTCAATTTCATTGATTTTACATTCTATCGATGCAGAATAAAGAATATAACAAGAATATAACGTTTCTACTATGTTTAAATACGCGTTTTCATATGATAATTTTCGAAAAACGTAATCGACATACGCGAATTTCGGTATATGCGAAGATAAAATCGTGAAATATTTAATAATACTTGTGCCACAGTTAGAAAAATGTTACCAATCGATTCAGAACATTGCATTTCATAAGATCAAACATCTATTTTATATTGGAATCAAAGTTTTTAACATTCTTTCATATCGTATATACGATTTTTCGCTCATATACGCGTAACGTCGAAAAACGAAAACTTGAAATCTCGTTCAATTTCATTGATTTTATATTCTATCGATGCAGAATAAAGAATATAACAAGAATATAACGTTTTTACTATGTTTAAATACGCGTTTTCATATGATAATTGTCGAAAAACGTAATCGACATACGCGAATTTCGGTATATGCGAAGAAAAAATCGTGAAATCCTTAATAATACTTGTGCCACAGTTAGAAAAATGTTACCAATCGATTCAGAACATTGCATTTCATAAGATCAAACATCTATTTTATATTGGAATCAAAGTTTTTAACATTCTTTCATATCGTACATACGATTTTTCGCTCATATACGCGTATCGTCGAAAAACGAAAACTTGAAATCTCGTTCAATTTCATTGATTTTATATTCTATCGATGCAGAATAAAGAATATAACAAGAATATAACGTTTTTACTATGTTTAAATACGCGTTTTCATATGATAATTGTCGAAAAACGTAATCGACATACGCGAATTTCGGTATATGCGAAGATAAAATCGTGAAATCTTTAATAATACTTGTGCCACAGTTAGAAAAATGTTACCAATCGATTCAGAACATTGCATTTCATAAGATCAAACATCTATTTTATATTGGAATCAAAGTTTTTAACATTCTTTCATATCGTATATACGATTTTTCGATCATATACGCGTATCGTCGAAAAACGAAAACTTGAAATCTCGTTCAATTTCATTGATTTTATATTCTATCGATGCAGAATAAAGAATATAACAAGAATATAACGTTTTTACTATGTTTAAATACGCGTTTTCATATGATAATTTTCGAAAAAACGTAATCGACATACGCGAATTTCGGTATATGCGAAGATAAAATCGTGAAATCTTTAATAATACTTGTGCCACAGTTAGAAAAATGTTACCAATCGATTCAGAACATTGCATTTCATAAGATCAAACATCTATTTTATATTGGAATCAAAGTTTTTAACATTCTTTCATATCGTATATACGATTTTTCGCTCATATACGCGTATCGTCGAAAAACGAAATCTTGAAATCTCGTTCAATTTCATTGATTTTATATTCTATCGATGCAGAATAAAGAATATAACAAGAATATAACGTTTTTACTATGTTTAAATACGCGTTTTCATATGATAATTTTCGAAAAACGTAATCGACATACGCGAATTTC